>NC_079504.1:22041476-22175737 GCF_030052815.1 Hevea brasiliensis
TAATCGATCAATCAACACCGGCCACATGCCATGCAACCGCTGTCCGCCCATCATCATTAATCTCTAAACTAGCATGTAATGATCTCAACTTCATGTACCAAAGACAAAGGAGTAACCCATAGACTTGCCATAGTCTTGCGACTTAAGGCGCCACCACAACATTAGCTTTCCCCGGCCGATAGTTCATCGACATACCATAGTCTTTTATCAACTATAACCATCTCCTCTGTCTCAAATTCAACTCCTTCTGAGTACCCAGATACTTCAAACTCTTATGATCTGTGTAAATGTAACACTTTTCCCCATACAAATAGTGTTTCCAGATCTTAAGAGTAAACACTATAGCTACAAGCTCCAAGTCATGTGTCGGATAATTCTTCTCATGCGGTTTTAGCTGGCGTGATATATAGGTAATGACATTTCGATCTTGCATCAATACATAGCCTAACCCATTGTAAGAAGTATCATTATAAACTGTATATTCTTTACCCGGTGTAGGTAAAGCCGACTGAGCTTCACCAAACATCTTTTCAATTCATCAAAACTCTATTGGCATTTATCCGTCCACTGAAGTTTTACATCTTCTCTAAGCAGCTTGGTCAATGGAGATGCCAACATGGAGAATCCCTTCACAAATCAACGGTAGTATCCAGCTAAACCCAGAAAACTATGAATTTCTGTGACATTTCTGGGTGGCCTCCAATTAAAGACAGCTTCAATCTTACTTGGATCTACCTTAATGCCCTCTTCTGATACTACATGCCCCAAGAAAGATATTTCCTTCACCAAAATTCACACTTCATAATTTGGCATATAGTTGTTTCTCCTCAAAGTCCGCAGATAATCCGCAGATGTCTATCATACTCTTCGCATTCCTCTAATAGACCAATATATCATCTAACAATACAACAATAAATCGGTCGAGGTATGGTCTCAAAATAGTGTTCATCGATCCATAAAAGCAAATGAGCATTAGTTAACCCGAATGGCATAACCAAAAACTCATAATGGCCATAGCGGGTTCTGAAGGCAGTTTTAGGAATACTTTGCTCTTGTACTTTCAGCGGATAATAACCTGATCTCAGGTTAATTTTGGAGAACACAGATGCACCCCTCAACTGATCAAACAAGCCATCAATGCGGGGTAATGGATATCTATTCTTTATTGTCACCTTATTCAACTGCCGATAATCAATACACAAGCGGAGAGTGCCATCTTTCTTCTTTACAAACAACACTAACGCTCCCCAAGGTGACACACTAGGGTGGATAAAGCCCTTGTCAAGCAATTCTTGCAACTGCACTTTTAACTCTTTCAATTCTGCAGGTGCCATTCTATATGACGTTATGGAGAATGGGTCCACACCAGGCATAACTTCAATTTCAAACTGCACCTCTCTTTCTGGAGGTAATCCCGCAATTCATCAGAAACACATCCGAAAGTCACATACGTAGGGATGTCCTCAATGCCGACTACCCACTTGGGTGTCTATCACATGTGCCAAGTATGCTTCACACCCTTTTCGATCATCCTTCCGGCTAGTGCAGCCAAAATGATGTTTGATGGCGAAATGCCTCTCCCCATGTATTACCACATCACCGCAAAAGGAGACCAAAAGTAATCGCCTTCGCCTACAAATAATCATGGCGTGATGCCCGCTAACCAATCCATGCCCAAGATGATATCATACTCTCTCAAGGGCATTTCAATCAAGTTCGACAGAAAACATGTCCTTGGATCACCAAAGGACAGTCTCTATAAATTCTGTTGACTCGGACCTCTTATCCTAACGGACTAGTTACTAGCACTTCAAAACCCATTTGGACACATGGAACAACAAGTGAACTGACTGTGCTAGCACTAA
Source organism: Hevea brasiliensis (assembly GCF_030052815.1). Classification (NCBI taxonomy): domain Eukaryota; kingdom Viridiplantae; phylum Streptophyta; class Magnoliopsida; order Malpighiales; family Euphorbiaceae; genus Hevea; species Hevea brasiliensis. Next base: position 22,043,342 of record NC_079504.1, read on the forward strand.
CATATGAATGGGTTGAACCCGGATCAAATAACACAAATACTTCTTGATCAGAGATAGAGAATGTACCAGCTACCACATCTAAGTCTCACCTCTTCTCACCGCCTCATCGTAGACTCGCCGATGCACTCTCAGTGCCGATTGACCCATCAGGCTCGAATCGCTGGCAAAGGCTCTACCTCCGCCCTTCCTCTACCAACTAATCGTGAACCTCTCGGAGCAGGACTCAATAGATCCCTCAACAGTAGTAGGAGCTGGACCATATCTCGAAGAAGGAGCACTAGTGCAGTCTCTTGCTAAATGACCCTTGCCTCCGCAGTTAAAGCAGGCTCCAATGGCCCAATAACACTCTCCCCCATGAATCTTGCCACAAGTCTCACAGGGGCGGGCAGAATGTGAACCCTCGTCGATCACCGACTGCACCTAGGAGTCTCTCGTCCTGCAAAATCTGCCCCTACCAAATCTTCCACCTCGACCCCTACTAGGTCCACTAAACTTCTTTTTCTTTCCAGAGGTACCACCGTAACTCTTTCACCGACTTTTCCCTTTGTCTTTCTCTGATTTCTCAGCTTTCTCTGATTTTTCTTTCACTGGGGTCATTTCTGATTCTATTCTCTCCAACTCAAGTGCTTGAGACATGAGCTCTGAGAAATTGCTGTGTCAAAATCCCACAACTTGCATCCTTATAATGGGCTTCAAACCCGTCTCAAATCTCTTGCACCTTGCCTTGCTGGTAGTAAGGAAACTCCCCGCATAGTGACTCAGGCGGGAGAACTCCCTCTCATACTCTACCACTGATCGATTTCCTTGTTTCAAACTCAAAAATTCTTGCAACTTCTAATCAACATATGCATATGGGATCTATTTCTGTCTGAACTCTGTGATGAAGTCATCCCAGGTCAGCATTGTTGGTTCAGCCAACCTGTGGGGGATGGTCTTCCACCAATCATACGCATCCCCTTGCAGTAGTGACACGGAGTATTCAAACTTCAATTCATCTTGGTAATGCAGCTTCTTAAATACTCTGTCCATTCTTTCAAGCCATTGCTCTTCCTCTAAAGGGTCCACTGTACCCTTAAATTCTGTAGCCCCATACTTTAATAATTTATCATACCGCTGGCCGAGGCGTGGTTGTGTCACAGTGTGTCGGGTGGAGCTTGAGCAGCATACTCCTACCATTTGTTGAAACATCGCAGCCATCTCAGGCGAATCTGTAGGGAATCGCGGCATTTGTGGAGCTGGTGCCGACCCACTAACATTCTCAGAGTTGGGGCTTCCTTGTGCCTCGCCTTCAATGCACTTCAATTGAGTGATCCCTTTCTTCCATTTCAACCGGGTTAGGTATCTCCAACAAGTAACACATGGAGATTTCCCCCCGTTAGTTCATATTCATGATGTAATGCACTGTATGTAACAATTATGGACATTGAGCAGTTGTACTTAACAAAGAAAAACACAAATTCACAAGTTAAAACATACTTCAAAAATTTGCTCTGATACCACTAAAACATGTCACACCTTACCCCTTTGTAAGACATGATATGTTCCCGTAGACTACCTAATGAACTATCGAACTTCACCTACCGATAATTCATTAAGTACCCTACAAGGGATTTTAAAATAATTTTCTTACTTTTAACAAGTGGTGAGCATTTACTAATAAGTATTTAAAACATGTAATTAAGTTGAAAGCTAGTTGGAAATTTTAGCCCATTTTATTTTTCCGCAAATTTTATAAAAATTTTGACAGAATTCTGTCTGTATTTTGAGAAAACAGTTCTTCAATACCTGTAAAAAGCACTTCTAAAAATTTTTCTCAACCACTACTTCAATTTCACAATCAAACTCAATCAATTTCAATAATTCCACAATCATTTCAATCAATTTCTCAAGTTCAAAATTCAATAATCCTCAGAAGACTAGCAATACATTTCATTTAAATTAAATAAAATAGTTGTACTCATATTTCATTAGAGACAAAATAATTTATACACATTCTTACAAAATTTACATCAAAAGAAATACAAACTAAACCTTATTACAAACTTCAAATAAAATTTGTACAAGCTGCTCAAGACCCATTTACATGTCCATACATTTATATACAATACATGCATCAAAAGAAATATTTACAATTAGGGTATAAATTATACCCGATGACTTCAAGCTGATAGCTCCTCACACCTCAACAGCCTATCACGCTCCTCTAGTCTCTGTATCTACAACAGTAATAGAAGCTATCGCTGAGTACTAGGACTCAGTGGTGCACAACATACTAAATTAATCTTTATGCAAAACTTATATCACATTTATTCAAAAATTTGGCTGAACATAAGAATTAAGTACAAATCATGCATTATGAGATTTTAATCCCAAACAATTCCATTTTGAAGTATCAAATCACATTTCATAAAACCCACAGTTAGATCATGACATTCGAAACAAATAGAATCTCAATAGCCAGAGGCTAAAGAGAAATCACATCACAAGGCTAGCTAGCTCAAATATATGGATATCCATTCACATCCTCTTCTACTGGCACACCTCAACACTTCTCCAGAGAAGGAATCAAAATTCGAAACTAATTACCCCCACTAGTCGTGCTAGTGAGGTGTTCAAATATATGGTCATGACACTGTGGTTTCAAAACTTATCTTAACAATTTGCTAAACATTGTCATTTCAAATATACATAATAACTTTCACAATTTAAATCAAACATCATAAGAATGCCATAATTCAATATTTCACATTATTCAAAACAGTATGCAGAAGATAATTATAAAAAGTATACGTTGTGCACAAACCTCAAGCGAGTTGCCTCTTGGCCTTGACTCGGTTCCTCGGGTTCTTTCCCGGTATTCTTTTCAACTGAAACACACAATTTTACAGTGTTTCAGTACCATAACTTAGCATAAATCCAAAAATAAATTTAACTTCACTTTTACCTAGCTCTAACGTGCTAAACTCGACGTTCTTGAAATTTTTGTGTTTTAGGTTACTATTCACTACACTATTTAAGTCAAATTGTTGACTTTCTAAGGCTTAATAGGTATGGGAATTCCAACTTCACCCACATACCACATTTTGGTCACTAAACTTGTTGGTTTTGGTCATTTTCTCAAAACTTAGGTCTTTTAGGCAAAATTGCCAAATTTTCAGTTTTGGTGTCCCTAATTGTACTGTTTCATTGGTCAGTTTACTGTTGGAATTTGGCAAAACTTTCTCTATAGAAAATGTTCCCTATTGTATTAAGTTTATTCTCCTTTTTGAATCACCCCAATTAGAGTTTTGTAGCTCAAGTTATAAGCAAATTACATTTACTGTTCATGCTGCAGAATTTTGTTCTGGCAGATTATTAATTCCAATTTCGTTCAGCAATTTGATCAAGTTAGGTCCATAATTTGGTCTAACTTTCTTCATATGAAATGTTCTACTATGCCTTAGGTTTCTATCGGTTCAAGAATCACCTAAATCGGAGTTTTCTAGAGAGATTTATAGTCATTGAAACTTTACTGTTCAAATGGCAAATCTGCAGTCTGCAGATTCAGTGATCCAAATTTGATCAGTAATTTGATTGGGTTAAGGACATAATTTTGGTTGGTGTTCTTCATGAAAGTTTTAGGTCTATATCTCATCTAACCACTGGTAAAATTTCAGGTCATTTTGACTGCCTAGCTCGAGTTATGACCAAATGAACAAACACTGTTCATTTGGTCAGTTTGTGCAGGGCAGCCTGCAATTTTTCAACTTTGGTCACTTTGTTCACTAGGTTTTAGTCACTTTTTGGGCATGCTTCCTAAATGAAAATTGTGTCATTTAGTGCCTATTTTCATCCCCAATTGGTCCCATATCCATTGGACTTGTAAAATTTCATTTTTGGTCCCTCAAAGGAGATTTTGGTCATGCTGCCAGCACATGACCTTATCCAATCCGAATTGGCTTTTAATTCCAACACTTCTAACACATCTCATTTGGTTACAAATGACCATTTTTCTCTTCACATTAGGTCAAAGACACCATTTACAAGTTTTTCACATTTTTGGTCTCCAAACCCTAATGTCCAAACCCTAATTCACTAACCTCATGCATTTAACTGCCTTCAAAGCTTTTAATCCTAACCATTCAACTAACTAAAGTTCTTAAACCCATTCAAACCATTCAAATCATGCAAATCACTCTCCCCTCTCTGCTGGCCGAATTTCAGTTTAGTCCCTCACACATATTTTTTTTCATTTTAAGTTTATTTATAAGTTCTTGATGCCATACATACACTAATTAAACTAAAAATTTGAAGTTTGTATTACTAACCTTGTTAGGTGTCTTTGAACTTTCACTTCCTCTCAATTTTCTTCAACTCTTTGATGACCAATCTTCCTCTCAAGTGATTACATCAAGCTTTTGTGAAGCAAGTATGGGAGGATTTGGAATTTAATGATGGTTTCAAAGCTTGAAGCAAGCTTTAAATGAGATTTGCAATGGTGAGGGAGGAAGAAGAATGGGAGGCGGCAACTTTGGGAGAGAAGACCAATTGATTTTTTTTTCTTTTCCTTTCTTTTTTTATGTCTTATGAAAGATCACAATTCATTTTAATTAATTTATAAATTATGGGATTTATGGCATCATGCATGATGTCATGCATGATGTCATATCCCTACACCTTTTTAACTTTTTCATTTTCTCTTTTTTTTTTCTATTAGTTCTTTAATTTAATTCTCGATCCCAAAGTTTTCTTTTCTCTGATTTTATTTGACAGTTAGGTCAGAGTCACTCGGGTCAATTGACCAAATTGCCCTCGGCTCATCCCGCTTGCAATTAATTCCATATTTCTTTCGCTCTCAACTAATTATTTGACCGCTTAACGCTTCTTTTCGTGCTTTTCTCTTTTCCACTGTGTTCATAAGGGTCCTAAGGACCGCAGAGTCACATTTTACGGTTTGAAATTTGAGTTTAAAATGACTTCAGCTGCTCCTAGAAGGTCACCCATCGCGTAACTTTCACTGCTTAACTTCTTATGTTCTATTTTTCTTGTTTATACTTAACTAATTGGACATTACTAATTATTTGTGTTTATAGCTTCTCTAGTTGTCTTAAGTATGGTTCTAATCCCCTTAATTGTCCGGACCGACACCGGTAACCGGAACAGTGAAATCTACTAGGCTATGCAAATGGGGGTGTTACAGCCCATACCTATTTTGAAGGAAATGACACTCTAATCAAGACCAATCAATCCATAGGATTCCTTGGCCCCATCCTCTTGAGGCGAAATTCGATTGTTTTCTAGGGTTTTGAGGCATTTTTGTGTTTTTACTTTGATTTCTTTTCGTTTATGACAAGAATTTCTCAATCTGGCGAGTTGATCTTTGATCCAAAAGTAGAAAAAATAGCTAAACGGTTGAGAAAATTGGCTAAGCAAGCCAGGCAGATTCCGAGTACATCTAAAGGAGTCCAATCTCCAAAGGAGTTAAGTTCGGATTCAGTGTCAGAGTGAATTCCGAAAACGAAACCATGGTTGCTAGAACCTTAAAAGAGTTGGCTGCTCCTGATCCAAACCAACAGCCTTCGTGTATCCAATACCCTGCTTTAAATGTTGCTTTTGAGTTAAAATCTGGACTAATCCATTTGTTGCCTAAATTTCATGGTCTTGCAGGTGAGGATCCACATAAGTATCTAAAGGAATTTCATGTTGTGTGTTCCAGCATGAAACCTCAAGGAGTTTCAGAGGATCAAATCAAGCTTCAAGCTTTTCCTTTCTCACTGGAAGGCACAGCTAAGGATTGGTTGTATTACCTTCCTTCTGGATCTGTCAACTCATGGAATGGGATGAAGCAGATATTTTTGGAGAAGTATTTTCCTGCTTCCCGTGCTGCCAACATAAGAAAAGAAATTTGTGGCATTCGGCAGTACAATAGAGAGAGCTTGTATGAGTACTGGGAGCGATTTAAGAAGCTGTGTGCAAGCTGTCCCCATCATCAAATAAGTGAGCAGCTGTTGATTCAGTATTTCTATGAGGGACTTCTACCAATGGACTACAGTATGATAGATACTGCCAGTGGAGGAGCTTTGGTTGACAAAACACCAGATGAAGCAAGGAGGCTGATTGCTAACATGGCAGCAAACTCTCAGTAGTTTGGAATGCGAATGGATCACACACCCATGAAGGTTAATGAGGTAAGTACATCTAACCTTGAGAAACAAATTTTTGATTTAACTTCTTTGGTGAGGCAGTTGGCTGTAGGGAAAATGCAAACTGTTAAGGTATGTGGGATTTGTTCGGGTTCGGGTCATGCTACTGACATGTGTCCTGCATTACAAGAGGATAAATCAATGCAACATATTAATGCAGTAGGAAATTATGGACAGCCACAACACAGGTATGATCCCTTTTCTAATACTTGTAATCCAGGATGGCGAGATCATCCCAATCTGAGTTATGGGAATCAACCGGTGCAAAACCGATACCAACAGCAAAGAACACAAGTGAATCAACCACTTCCACCTCCGCCACCCTCAAATCAAGGTATGTCACTTGATGAAATGGTTAAGGCTTTGGCTAACAATACCCAATAGTTTCAACAGGAGACCAGAAATAGCATTCAAAACATAGAGAGGTAAATTGGTCAGTTAGCCTCATCTATGAGTAAGATGGAAGCTCAAGGTTCTGGAAAGCTTCCATCACAAATAGTCATGAACCCTAGAGAAAATGCGAGTGCTATGTTCTGTAGTGGGAAAGAAGTTTATAACCAGACTCCACATAAGTCAACAAAAAAGAAGAAGCAAGGAGAAAAAGAGTTTGAAGTTCCTAAAGTTGAGGTAAATACTGAACCTAAACTGAATAAGGTTAATAATTTTGTTCTTCCTCCATTCCCATGCAGGTTGGCTAAAAATAAGAAAGAAGAACAAGAGAAAGATATTTTGGAGACTTTCAAGAAGGTAGAGGTGAATATACATTTACTTGATGCGATCAAACAAATTCCCAGGTATGCTAAATTCCTTAAGGAGTTATGCACTACAAAGCGCAAGTTAAGAAATAATGAGAAGATCAGTGTGGGGGAAAATGTGTCAGCATTAATTCAGCGAAAATTACCCCCTAAGTGTAAGGATCCAGGTTCGTTTTCTATTCCCTGCAAAATAGGTGATTCTAGATTTGAAAGTGCAATGGCAAATTTAGGAACATCTATTGATGTTATGTCAAATTCAGTTTTTCAAACTTTAAATTTGGGTCCTTTGAAAGAAACCAGTGTCATTATTCAATTAGCTGATCGTTCTAATGCTTACCCATTGGGAGTAGTTAAGGATGTGTTGGTGCAGGTTAGAGGATTGATTTTTCCTACAGATTTTTGCATTCTGGATATGGAGGATCATAGTACTCTCTCATCAAATTCAGCTTGGATTTTGTTTGGAAGACCTTTCTTAAAAACTGCCAAGACAAAAATTGATGTGGATGAGGGTATCTTAACCATGGAGTTTGATAAAGAGACTGTCAAATTTAATATCTTTGATGCCATGAAGTATCCTGCTGATAATCATTCTGTCTTTTCTATTGATGTTGTTGATACATTTATGCAGGATAATTTTGAGTTAAGCATGGAGGATGAGTTAGAATGAAAATCACAATTGTATGAATTAGAGGAAATTCGCCTAAAGGCTTATAAAAATTCTAGGATCTATAAAGAAAAGACGAAGGCATTCCATGACAAACTAAGGAAGTAGTTTGTGATTGGACAAAAAGTTTTATTGTATAATTCCGGATTGAAGCTGATGACTGTTAAGTTGCGTTCTTATTAGATTGGACCCTTTGTTGTTACTAATGTGTTTCCTTATGGTGCAGTTGAAATTTAAAGTTTAGGAACTAACAAAGTGTTCAAGGTCAACAGTCATGAACTCAAGCCATTTTATGGGGGGTTTGAGGATCATTCAGTGGATTAAGGAGCTTTGCCATGTCGAGCTAACAACGATAAAAAAAAGCGCTTCTTGGGAAGCAACCCATGGGAGGCTTGTTAGCCACAATCAGATTTGTTTTCTTTCCCTTATTTTATTTTATTTTCTAGCATTTTTTCTTTTCTTTTGCATTTGGGCTTTACATTGGGGACAATGTAAGTTTTAAGTGTGGGGGAGGAGAAATTTGTTGCTGTAATTAAAAAAAAAAAATCATTCTCATAAGCTTGATTCATGATTCTTTATTAACTCTTGGAGAAAAGTACTTTGTCCTTGAAATGACTTTTCTATTTTAGATTGAATTTTTGAGATTTTAAGCAAGGTAATAGTAACTTTAATGATGGATTTTCCCTCTTCTCCATACCATAGAGTAATTTTTTCCTGCATAAATCATTTAGGCGTGATTTAATGATAAAATGATTAGTTATGTGTGCTTTAAACTAGTGTCATGCATATTTCAGAACTTTGTTTAATCTATCAGGGCACTTTATAATATGTAGATGCATAAATTGGGGGAAATAAAAGGTTGAACTTGAAAATTGCTCCACTATTTTAGTTAAGCAAACTAACCAGGGGTCTTCATAAACCCCATGTCGATTCTCAGGCCAAAAGCTAGCTAGGATATGAGCAAGGTAATTTTTAAAGGTGACGGTTGAAATAAAAAAAAAAAAAGTGATAACTATGACAAGAGAGAAGTACCAATTTCAAATAAAAAAAGGGCATTTCTATCTCCCCTAAGATTTGCAATGAGCTATAATTGTTATGTTTTGATAAATTAGCCTTGTGTTTTGGTGTGTATTGACTTAAAATTTTATCGAACTTTAATTGTGTGAGCTTAATTGATTTCAAGCCTTTTGTGTTGTGTTGAAAAATTATTAATATATTGGTATGGTGTTAATGGAATTTGTTGTGATGGTTATTACCTTACTTACCTTTTCTTTTAGACTTTTAACCTTTTGCTAGAAAAAGTTGTGATAGGGTGAAGTTAAGGAACTTCTAAGTGGAGTTGATTAAGAGTTTAAGTCATGCATGAGGACAAGCATGGAATAAGTGTGGGAGAATTTGATAAGTGCATAAGTTATTAATTTTACTCCCATCACATTTAGTGTTTTTAGTGTGTTTTTATATTTAATTCAGTTGGTTAAAATATATTTATCATTTAGGCATATTTTTAGATAGTTGTGGAATAATTGTGTTAAATGGAGAAATTTTCAGCATTTGACCTTTGCTGTATGTTTCAGGTGTTTCGAAAGTTGTGGGTCTCCAAATTGATTGATGTTTAAACCATTGAAAAGCTAAGATAGAGCACTTCAAATGATAAAGAGGGACCAAAGCCCAAATCAGTCTCCAAGGTTGACAAAATGAGCTATGGATCTATTGCAAAACCCAGACTCGATAGGTCATGACCAATTTTAGTATTTATTTGGCATCTAGAGTTTCAGACATCCAAATGAAGTAAGGCTAAGACCAATTGAACCTTGAGAGCCATCTCTATAACTTCTATGAAGGGCTAGATGAGAGATGAGGCGATTTTAATTATCAAAAATGGCAATGAAGACGTCATAATGGGCTGGACCATCTGACTGAACCAATCCCGGTTTTTGAGCTATAAATTGGGCTGTAGACCTCAGATTTGGGTCCATGAGTACCCGTTGGAAAGCTAAGAAATAGGGCTATAACTTTCCTAAAGAGGGCGAGGCAGATTCGGAAAGAAAGTTGCTGAAAATCTACCTTGATTCCAAAAACGTGAATGCAGGCTGAAAATCTACATCTTGAATTTCAAAACCTTTCCTAGTTTGGTTTGGTTCCTATCTTTGGGGTTAGGTTTTTGACTATAAATACGTCTTTGGGCAGTAGCTAAGGGCATCCCAATTCAGACGTCTCCAACACCTTCATTCTCCATTCTCATCCATAGTTTTAGATTTCTGTTTTTCCTTTATTTTTCTGTAAGCCATGAACATAAGTGGCTAAGTTTTTAATTCAGTTCAAGGGATTCAAGTTCTTTTGCTTGATTTGTGAGACTAGGTTCTTAATTTAATTTATGTCTTTTTGAATATCTATTGTTTTCTAATTTAATTGTTTTTAATCTGTTGAATGATTTTCTAAAAAAGCCTATTAGTTAATTGTTTGATTTGATTAATTGCTAGTTCATCTTCATAATCCGTAATTATTGTGTAAGATTGAACATGAGTAGCAATTAGGTTTTATTGATTATGATCCAAGTTTTCAATAATAACCTAAGGAAACAATAGGGTGGATTAAATGATTTATGCTTCATAAATTGTTATTCAGCTTAACTACTTCCTTTTCTTAAAGCAGTTATTAATTTGAGGAGGATTGCTTAATACCAACTCAGTTAATAATTAGAGTCAATAAGAGTGCTGGGCTCGAATTGATGAGTATAGAGAAGTCAGGGGTTTACCTTGCTGTTTGGTAAATTTACGTTAAGTATTCAATAAGATATAATTGTATTTCTTTTGTCAATGATCAAATCAATGCATTGGAATGCGAATTATCTGGGACTAAAGTTTGTTTAAATTGAGATATTTATATTTAGTTCTTAAATTTCTAATTTCTTTTAATTTTGTGTTACAAACCCCCCCCCCAATCTTTGTTTCTTTCGTTTTTCATTACACACAAGTGCAAGAAATTTAATAATTCAGTCTCTAGGATTCGACCTGGATTTACCACTCATTACAGAAAATATTTCATAACTGGTGATTTCAGTTAATTAAATTTCTGGCAGATTCGACAACCACCAAAGTGATATTTATAATAAGGTGGAATCATCGTATCTCGATATATTATATGATAAATTAGTTATTTTATATAAAATAAATTTGATAATGAATGAATATATAAATATGAATGAATTTTAACAAGTAAATGTATATGTATTGAGTGAATTTTCATAATTTTATAATTATTTTATATTTTTTAAATTAATTTTATTTATATATTTATTTAAATATTATTCATTTATTTATATTTCAAGACTATGATATGTTATCAGCGGAGACTGCTTTGAGTCCTGCCGGTCGCTATGAGTGCCATACATTGTAATTGTAGAGGGCTTGGAAACCCACCTACAACTTGTTTTTTTAAAAAGATAATAAAACGTGAAGATCCCTAAATGCTATTCTTAATGGAGATAAAATTGGAACCAACAAAAATGATGAAGGTTCGTGAAAAATTAGATTTCAAGAACAATATTGAAGTTGGTTGTGATAGAATAGAGGTAGGAAAGGTGGCTTGTGTTTACTGTGGAAGTTAGAGGTGTAAGTCCAATTATTGTCTTTTTCTCTCCATCATATTGATGTTATTGTAAACTCATCCTAGCGTTTCATTGGTATATATGGAGGGGCAAAGGAAGCTTTAAAAGTCTAAACTTGGGAGCTAATGATTTGTTAAAAAATCATTGTTCATTGCCTTAGTTATGCAGAGGGGATTTCAATGAAATTTTATTTTTAGATGAGAAGAGTGGAGGAGTGTTGCATGATCAACAGAGGATGGATGATTGTCACAAAGCTTTGGATTTGTGTAAGTTTGATGATTTGGGTTTCAAGGATTGAAATATACATGGAGTAATGGCGACGGGGAATGAAAATATTCAAGAGAGAATTAACCGTTTTGTTGCTAATGTAGATTGGGTGAGCTTATTTCCAGATTTTGAGGTTGTTCATTTGTTAAGACAAGGTTTGGATCATTGTGTAATTCAAATCAAATGGTACCGTAAAAGAAGTGATAATAGGCTAAAGCCTTAGCCATTCTGATTTGGACATATGTGGATTCGGGATGGGTTATGTTATAAGGTCATTAAAGAATTCTGGAAAACTTAGGGTATTAGTTCGAGTGGGTGTGATGTGGAAGGTAGAATTAGAATGTGTAGTATTGCATTGAAGGAATGGGAGAAAGCCTAGTGTTGAAGTGTATCTAGGCAAATGGTTGATTGCAAATAAGGGTTAAAATGGTTACAAGAGGGGTTCGAATCTGTTTAAAAGATAAAGGAGCAGAAGGAAATATATATATATAAAAAAGGGCTAAGGGAATTAATGTGTAGGGAAGAAGAGATGTAGGCACAACATTCTAGAATTCAGTGATTGAAAAAAGGTGACAAAAATACTTTTTTTTTTTTTTTGCCTTTTTTACTCTAAAGCCGACCAGAGAAGAAGGAGAAATAAAATTGAATTAATTAAAGATGGTTCGGGTTGGTTGTAGAGAAAGAAAAGGATATTGAGTATGTTCTGACTCAATACTTTAGACAACCTTTTCTTAACCAGTTTCCCATCAGACTATTTAGATGTCTTGGACTCAATAGAGAATAAAGTATCTATGGAGATGAACACTGAACTCACTAGACCCTTCACCAGAAAAGAAATCCATTGTGCAATTAAACAAATGCATCCTTCCAAGGCTCTAGGGCCTGATGGCATGGCTCCCGTTTTCTTTCTTTCCTTTTGGCATATTGTACGTACCGATGAGGAAAATAAAGTTCTGTCTATTTTGAATAGTAAAGCATCTCCTCAATCATTAAATCATACTTCCATTACCTTAATTTCGAACCTCGAAAATTGATAAACCCATTTTATATAGATATTTTAGGATAGTTTTGCATCCATTTTGCCTTTTTAGTTTAGTAATTTTATTCTTTTAATGCTTATTTTAGTTAATTTGTTAATTTTAGTTTCATTATATTTGATTTTTGGAATTTTAATGTTTTTGATAGGTTTTAATAAGGTTTAAAGGCAAAAAAGTCCATATAGAAGAAATTCAAAGTGATTTGGAAGCCTAAAGTTGTGTGAAAAATGAAGAAAATTTGCTTAAAGAAGAAGACCAGCCGAGACTTTCAAGGGCCTCAACATGCCCCGTGTTGAGGGTCGTGTGAAGATAAGAGTTAGCCAGCAGGAATCCACATGAGGCATGTAAATTCACACTGGGTCGTGTAAACAGAGATTTTGGAACAAAACACGCCGAAAGTTTCATGGGCTTTAACATGCCCCGTGTGGCGGGTCGTGTAAACAGAGATTTTGGAACAAAATACGCCGAAAGATTCAGGGACTCCCTCATGCCCTGTGTAGCTTGTCGCGCAGAATCTAAAGGCTCCTCCCTTGAATCAACATGAGACATGTTGAAAATAACTTGAATCAACATGAGGCATGTGGGATGGCACTGGCAGATTTGCTGACATGGAAAAATTTTCTCTTTTCACACTTTTTACACCTTTTTATCTTTATCCCTTTAGAGACTATTTTTAGGGCAAACCTTGAGGGGATATATAAGCATCATATTCTTATTTTTACCAAAAAAGGAAAAAGGAGAAAGAGAGAGAAAAATCAAAAGAGAAAGGAAAGAGGGAATCACGCCATTTCTAAAAGGAAGAACACCTGCAGAGTGACGTTTTCCAGCTTCCATTTTCAGAGATTTGGATCTTCTTCTTCTGAGTTCTCTTATTTTTAGTTTTATTTTCATGTTTTCTTGCTCTATTTCATATTTTCTACTTCTAAATACAAGCATGAGTGAGTAGATACTTAAGATTTCAGAGTTGGGTGTAATGATTTAAGTTTTATTTGTGGATTTGGACTGGTTTTAACCAGATTTTAGTGTATATAAGCTTTGATTCTTATCTTGTGTGCTTATTTACATACCCATTGTTGGTACCCTTTGGGTTTGATTCTTAATCTTAGATTGAAGGACCGAGAGGTGAAAATCTATGATAGATAATCAAGATAATGAACTTAATCACCTAGTGTTAGAAATAAACTAGTGGGTTAAAAGGAATTTCAAGTTGATTAAAATGCTTAAAGAGTTTTGGGTAATTAAACATCGCATGAGAATGGGGTTTAGTTTCCTTTAAAACACTATTTAGTTTGCTTGAAAGAGAAATTAAAGGAAATCAGAATCAACTTTCTTCAAACTTATATTTCCCTTAATCTTGGCTTTGCCTATCCAAATCCCAATGAAATTTACTTCATGAACCTCAACTCTGGAATCAATTTTTACCATTAATTAATTAAATCTTTTGTTACTTGCTGAAATTTTAGTAAATTAGTATAGTGCTTAGAATTTTAATTTCTTAATTCATTATAATTTCCTTATTTTTCTCAATTTAATTTGCTGCATCTCTTACTCTATTTTTGACACAAATTATTGATAGCCCAAATAATCATAACTTTTATAGTTTGGTACTGAAACAACAAATCTCTGTGGGATGATATCTTTTCTTTACTACTTGAATGACCGTATACTCACGGAGTACGTAATCAAGTTTTTGGCGCCATTGTCGGGGATTTGTTTTGTTTGATATTAGACTATTGATTGTTTGGTTAATTTGGGCATTTTATTTTTTATTTTAATTTCTTTTCTTTATCATTATACTTTGAGATTTTCCTGTTTTGATTTTTCAGGTACATATCTTTTATATGAGAAGAATCAAAAGTGCAGAAATTGATTTAATTTTTGATCCTGAGATTGAAAAGACAACTAAAGCTTTAAGAGCAGAGTCTAAAAGAAGAAAAGCTGAACTCAAAATTCAAAGATAGCAAGAGCAACAAGTGATAGAAGCTATGGCAAACAACAACAACAGATCAATTAAGGATCATACTTTTCCTAGTTTTAGAGATTTTAGACCGAGTATTACAAGGCCTAGAGTGGAAGCAAATAACTTTGAGTTGAAGCCCTCAGTTTGTCAAATGGTTCAACAATCACAGTTTGGGGGAGGTCCTACTGAGAGTCCACATGTGCACCTTGCACATTTTCTTGAGATTAGTGACATGCTGAAGATAAATGGAGTGTCAGATGACCCCATCCGATTGAGATTATTTCCTTTTTCTTTGAAGGATCGTGCTAGGGAGTGGTTGCATTCATTACCTCCGGGTTCAATAACTACTTGGGATGAGTTGTCATAAGCTTTCTTGGCTCAATACTTTCCTCCTAGCAAGACTGCAAAATTGAGAAATGAATTAACTTCTTTCAGACCAAGGGATGATGAGAGTCTCTATGAAGCTTGGGAGAGATATAAGGATCTTCAAAGGAGATGTCCACATCATGGAATCCCTAAATGGATGCTAGTTCAACATTTCTACAATGGTGTTTCTACAACAATTAGAAGTATAATTGATGCATCTTCAGGAGGTGATCTTATGGAGAAGTCAGAAGATGAAGCTTATTCAGCATTGGATAAAATTGCTTACAACAATTATCAATGGAGCTGTGAAAGAAATGAAATGAAGAAGCCACCAGCAAGTGTATATGAATTAGATGCCATGAGTATGTTCAATGCCAAATTTGATGCTTTGACAAGAAAAATGGATAAGTTAAGCATGAAGGTTGACTCATCAATTGGAGGATCTAGTCATACAGAAAATGTTGGTGTGGGAAATATTCATTGTATCAATGATTTTCCTTCCTATGGGCAAGAGTTTGGAAATGAGCAAGTTGATTTTGTTGGGAATTACAATAAAAAACCAGTTGGTAATCCTTTTTCTGCTACATATAATCCAGCATGGAGGAACCACCCTAACTTTTCTTGGGGAGGTCAACAAGGGTAGCAACAGAATTATCAACAACCTCCTAATTTCCAGCAACAGAAATAGAATTTTCAGCAAAATAGAGTATCACCTGGATTTCCACCACAAAGGAATCAAAATGCACCTATTCCACAACCACCGCCTTCTTGCACCAAGATTCAATTTTGAAGTCTACAATGGAGAATTTCTTAACTGCTCAACAAAAACAAGGAGAAATGATTCAACAATTAAATTCAAGGATAGACCAGCTTGCCACTCATAACAGGATGTTGGAAAACCAAATAGCTCAACAAGCAAGCTCTTTTAGCAAAGCACAAGGGAAACTTCCAAGTCAACCAGAGAATCCTAGAGAACATTGCAAGGCAGTGATCCTAAGGAGTGGGAAAATTGTGGGAGAAGAAGAGAAAGATGAGGTAGAAGAGGAAAAGAAGAAAAAAGATGAAGATAAAAATGAATCTATTCTGAATCATGATGAAGTTAATGAGGAAGCAAACAAGAAGAAGGAAATTGAAAAAGAAGAAGAGGAAAAGTATGTGCCTCCACCACCATACAAGCCACCATTGCCATATCCTCAGAGGTTTCAGAAAGCAAAGCTAGATAAGCAGTTTGGGAAATTTTTTGAAGTTTTGAAGAAATTATACATCAACATTCCATTTACAGACGTAATTTCTCAAATGCCCTCATATGCTAAATTCCTGAAAGATATTTTGTCAAACAAGAGGAGATTAGAAGATTATGAAACTGTGGCATTAACAGAGGAGTGTAGTGCTCTCTTACAGAATAAACTTCCACCAAAATTGAAGGATCCAGGAAGTTTCTCTATTCCTTGTCACATTGGGGATACTAGTATTGGAAAGGCATTGTGTGATCTTGGAGCTAGTGTAAGTTTGATGCCACTCTCCATTTGTGAAAAGCTGAAGGCAAGAGATTTGAAGCCCACCACCATTTCTTTGCAACTAGCTAATAGATCCATCAAATATCCAGTGGGAATTTTAGAGAATGTGCCCTTAAAAGTTGGAAAATTTTTCATTCCTGTGGATTTTATGGTTCTTGAAATGGAAGAGGATATTCACATACCTATCATCTTGGGAAGGCCATTTTTAGCCACAGCAGGGGCTATAATTGATGTAAAGAATGGTAGATTGACATTAAAAGTTAGAGAAGAGGAGGTGGAATTTAATTTGAATCAGACTTTGAAGAAACATCATGGAGTTGATCCTTGTTTAAGGGTGGATGTTATTGATGAGATTGTGGAAGCAGAATTTAAGAAAAGATATCGTGAGGACCCTTTGGAGAATTATTTGGTACATAGTAGAACAACAAAGGATGAAAATCCTGAAGTTGCAGCTTTTGCTCAAATTTTGGAAGCTACTCAAGAAGTTGTAGGAGATCAAGTTTTGCAAGTTGAAGAATTGAAATATGAAGTTGCACACCCATCTTTGCTAGATAAGAAGGACGCACCACAGGTAGACCTCAAACCACTTCCATCTACATTAAGGTATGCTTTTCTTGGACCTAATTCAACTTATTCTGTCATTATTAATGCAAATTTGAGTGATGTACAAGTTGAAAAATTGCTGAGAGAGTTAAGAGCACATAGAAAAGTCATTAGGTACACCATTGATGACATAAAGAGTATAAACCCTACCTTGTGCATGCATAGGATTCTTTTAGAGGATAATTTTAAAGCTACCATAGAACATCAAAGAAGGTTAAATCCTAATATGAAAGAGGTGGTGAAGAAAGAAGTCTTGAAACTGCTTGAAGCTGGGATCATTTATCCTATTTCTGATAGTAGTTGGGTTAGCCCAATTCATGCAGTTCCTAAGAAAGGAGGTGTGACCATTGTGAAAAATGAAAATAATGAGTTGATACCTGCTAGAATTGTCACAGGGTGGAGGATGTGTATAGATTACAGGAAGCTTAATAGTGCCACTAGGAAAGACCATTTTTCCTTGCCTTTTATTGATCAAATGTTAGAGGGGTTAGCAAAACATTCATATTTTTGTTATTTGGATGGGTATTCTGGTTTTTTCCAAATCCCAATACATCCTAGTGATCAAGAGAAAACCACATTCACATGTCCATATGGCACATTTGCATATAGAAGGATGCCTTTTGGCTTATGTAATGCATCAGCTACTTTTCAGCGGTGTATGATGGTCATTTTCTCTGATTTTATTGAGGAAATTACGGAAGTTTTCATGGATGATTTTCTGTATATGGTTTTTCTTTTGATAATTGTCTATCTAACCTCTCTAAAGTGCTTAAAAGATGTGAAGAAATAGATTTGGTGCTAAATTGGGAGAAATGTCATTTTATGGTGCAAGAAGGCATTGTTCTTGGACATTTGGTATCACATAGAGGAATTGAAGTGGACAAGGCCAAAGTAGAAGTGATTGAGAAGATGCCTCCACCAACTTCAGTGAAAGGAATTAGAAGTTTTCTTGGGCATGCTGGGTTCTACCGGCGATTTATAAAGGATTTTTCAAAAATTGCTAAACCTCTTACAAATTTGTTAAATCATGATGTTCCTTTTAATTTTGACCATGCTTGTTTTGATTCTTTTAATAGGTTGAAGGAAGCTCTAACAACAGCCCCTATTATGCAACCTCCGGATTGGTCATTGCCATTTGAGATTATGTGTGATGCTAGTGACTTTGCTGTGGGAGCTGTACTTGGTCAGAAAAAAGAGAAGAGGTCTTATGCAATCTATTATGCCAGCAAAACTCTAGATGATGCTCAAGTAAATTATGCCACCACTGAGAAAGAATTTTTAGCTGTGGTATTTGCTGTGGAAAAGTTCAGATCATACCTGGTTGGATCGAAAGTGATTGTCTATACAGACCATGCCGCCATAAGATATTTGATGAATAAAAAAGAAGCAAAGCCAAGACTGATAAGATGGATTCTATTGCTACAGGAGTTTGACTTACAAATTAAAGATAAAAAGGGAGCTGAAAATGTTGTGGCGGACTATCTATCAAGGATTAAGTATGAGAGTAAGGATGGAAATGAAGAGGAATTGCCAATTGTTGAGTTTTTCTCGAATGAGCAATTGCTAGTTGTTGTTGCTGCATTGCCATGGTTTGCAGATTTTGTCAATTACCTGTCATGTGGAGTTCTCCCACCAGATTTGAGCTATCAACAGAAAAAGAAATTTTTGCATGATGTGAAATTTTATACATGGGAGGATCCATTGTTACTCAAGAGATATAATGATGGCCTAGTTAGAAGATGCGTGCCTAAAGAGGAAATAGGAAACATTTTAGAGCACTGTCATTCTTCTGATTATGTAGGTCATTTTAGTGTGGATAAAACAGTGGGTAAAATACTTCAACCTGGATTCTATTGGCCAAACATGTTTAAAATTGTGAGAGAATTTATTTTGAGATGTGATAGATGTCAAAGAGTGGGGAATATTTCAAGGAAAAATGAAATGCCACAACAAGGAATTTTGGAGATTGAGTTATTTGATGTTTGGGGCATAGATTTCATGGGACCATTCCCATTATCTTTTGGGAATAAGTACATTTTGGTAGGTGTGGATTATGTGTCTAAATGGGTTGAGGCCATTGCTTCCCCTACAAATGATGCAAGAATAGTAGTGAAATTTTTGAAAAAGTTTATTTTCACTAGATTTGGAGCTCCAATAGCTATAATCAGTGATGTTGGATCTCATTTCTGCAATAAACAGTTTGAAAATCTTTTGAAGAAATATGGGGTTACTCATAAGGTAGCTACACCTTATCATTCTCAGACTAGTGGGCAAGTTGAAGTATCTAATAGGGAATTGAAGAGAATTCTGGAAAAAATTGTTAATCATTCAAGGAAGGATTAGTCATTGAGGCTAGATGATGCATTATGGGCGTATAGGACAGCTTATAAGACACCCATTAGAACTGCACCTTTTAAGCTAGTCTATGGGAAATCATGTCATTTGCTAGTTGAGTTGGAGCACAAAGCATATTGAGCAATCTGAACTTTGAATTTTGACTTAAACAATGCTAGAGAGAAAAGGTTACTTCAATTAAATGAACTTGAAGAGATAAGGTTGGATGCATATGAGAATGCTAGGATTTTTAAGGAAAGGACTAGATTTTGGCATGATAAGTATATTAAAAGAAAGGAGTTTAAAGAGGCTGATCTGATTTTATTGTATAATTCTAGACTTAGACTCTTTCCTGGAAAGTTGAAATCAAGATGGTCTGGTCCTTTCAAGGTCATCAAAGTTTATCCACATGGAGCTGTGGATATTTGGAGTGAAAATTCTAGTCTTTTTAAAGTTAATGGTCAAAGGCTCAAGATTTATATCACAGGCCAGCCCATTGAGAAGGGAACAAGTTGTTTCCTTGATGATCCACCAATTCACTGAATTAAAGAGGGTCAAGCTAATGACCTAAAATTAACGCTCTTTAGGAGGCACCCCAAAATTTTTCCTTATACTTAATTTTTCTTTTATTTTGTTTCATCTTATATCCCATTGAACTCAAATTTGACATTAAAATTTCTTTCTGCAGGTTGGTGGAGATTTTCAAGCAAATGTGTATGCTGAATTGAAAGAATTAATGCCTAGGAAGTTGTTGAACCTTATATTTGTCTTCCATGATGCATATTGTTTTTAACAAAGTCAAATCTGAACTAATTTAAGCTTTATGTCTGATTGCAGCAACATGGTGGAGTGAAAGGCCATTTTAGTTGCAGCATTTTGAGGAAATTAGTGAGAAATATAGGAACTTTCATAGTAATCAATAGCAACATGCTTTTAATTTTACTTTTTGGGTAATTAATTTTGATATAGTGCACTGAGATCGACATATTTGCCATTGTATATTTTGTGAAATTTCATAATACAATTCTGCAGAAATTTAATCATGTGAACAGTGTCTGCAGCAGAATTTTATTCCTTGTTCATGAATTTTTAATGATGAGTTTAGGGTTAAATTTGGGTGTTATTCCTTGTGGTGTGATTGTTAATATGAATATTACTTGAATAATGTTTTAGTTTGTATTTGGTGGATTGATAGATTTTAATTGTTCTTGGCGATTAATTGGGTTTTAATTGAATTTTGAGTGAAATTTCTGTGCAAATTGTGTTTTGGGTTTGGTTTTAGTGTGTTTAGGATCACATTTCTGGGTTTTTTATCAGGTCATTTAACACTAGGTTCAACATGATGTATGCTGGGGGTAGTGTCACCACCAAAACCTGTTCTTGGCACTTTAAATTGCTAAAAATATAAAACCTGCTGAGAGTTTCAAGGGGTCTCACATGCCTCATGTAGCACTTCATGTACAATAACATGGTGCATGTCATTTTTCCCTTTTATTCCAACATGCCTCATGTTATTCATCTTACACCAAATCACACAAGGCTTATCACCCCTCACTATTCTTAACATGCCTTATGTTAGACACTAGGTATATCACTACTTAAACCTTTACCCTAGCCATTTTATCTTATTTCATCTCATCAGCTGCACAACCTAAGCTTTCACTGTTCCTTCCACGGTGCGCACCAAATAGCTTTCAACCCACACACCCAAGCTGCGAGCCATAAAAATGGCTGCTAATAGTAATTCTTCAACCCCAACACCAAACCCTACACCACCCAATGCTCAACCTGAAACACCCATTTCGTCCCTAAATCCCCAAATTCCTGATCCGAACCCTAGTTCTCCACCTCGCTATTCCTTTCATTCCACCCCTAATCCCAACAATGCTACCCAAGACACCACACCTCCCTCCCAAAAACACACCAAATTTGCCCCTTCAGCTGTATATGAGACACGAAAAAGAAAGAAACTAGTTCTCCACTCCTCTGCTTCAACGAAATATCCTAGAGTTTTTTCCCAATGACCATTTAGTGCCTGAACCTGCTCTGCTGCCCAAAATTCTATCTCACCGTAGGTTTCTTCTGCTCCAATTAGGGTCCAATCGCCCCTGCATCATTCACCAACAGTGTCTCAAATCGCCTCTGCTATCCTCAACTGTAAATCAGGTAAACTCATCTTACCCATGGACTTTTAGGGAATTTGAAATGATGAAAAAGTATGAGGCCCTTGCTAAAAAGAAAATTTTAGCTACCAAGTACATTGATGAACACAGTCTCAGGGAGATAGGGCTTTATGAATCTGTTAGTGAATATTTGGAAAATATAGGTTGAAGTGATTTTACTAGGATTCAAGAACCTGCTTCTAGGGAATTGATAATTGAGTTTTTAAGCTCATTGCAATTGGACTTCCAACCTATGAAAAGTAACCATAGGGACACCATTTCCGTTAGGTGTTTGGGTTAGGACAGAGAATTTGACACTGTTTAAGTGAATGCCTTATTTAGTTTTTGTAATGATGGAGCAAAAGTGATAGAGTGGCAAAGGACTATTTATGACCCCCTTACATTTTGGAAGTCCATTGCACTATATGGGAAATACTACAACCCTAGTTCTGCTAAGGCCTCAGCTATTCAAGACCCTGCTCTGAGATACTTGTAAAGATTCATGTCTTACACTATACTAGGTAGAGGGCACAGTGATGGGGTTGTAGGAAAGAATGATTTATTCTTTTTATGGTGCATGAAAGAGAAGAAAAAAAATAAATGGTGCTTATTTTGTTTGCTCACATATGGAACGTATAGTCTCTAAGCATTTAGCTAGCAGTATAGTTATTGGAGGGAAGGTGACTGTAATTGCCAAATCATTTGGTTTTAACCCTGACTAGTATGCTATGGTGTCTATGGTTGGCCAATCTTTTCTAGATAGAATTATTATGACTCAAATGAAAATTTATGTAAAGAGGGGTGATGTTTATGTTTTGGTAAATTGGGGACATGAGAGTACAGAGCAGCAGCAATCACAGGGTATAGGACAGCATACTGATACTGGTCCTTCTAGCTCACACCCACCTACTACTGGACAATCGGACTTACTTGTTTTTCTTAAAGATTTGGAAGCAAAAATTGACAGAATGAGTGCAGCGCAGCAGCCTATTTCTGATACTAATTCTGATATTGTGGTTGCTTTAAAAGCTTTAGAAGCTAAGGTTGATACTCTTAGTCAGAATCAAGCCAAGCTTGAGAAAAAGATTAAAAAGAAGTTTTCTTCATTCAGGAAAAAATAGAAAATTCATGACAAAGAAATGATTGACATTTACAACAAGCTGACAGCCTCTTTTAACCAGCTGTACAAAAGGGGCCAAGACATTTTTAAAGAGATGAAGGCTATGGTAGAAAACCTGGATACTGCTTCTGAGAAATCCAATGAGCAAGCACCTGCAACATCAAATGAGCCAGTGCCATCCACCAATGAAGAAGACCAACCAGCTGTTTAGTTTTAGAATTTTGTTTTTGTTAATTTCAGTTAGTTTTTGAATCTTTAGCTTTTAATTGTGCACATTGGTCAATTTTCTTTATTTTTCAACTGTTAATTTCCTAGTTATTGGAACTTTCATATGTTTTTATCTATTTGTAAATGATTTAATTTTTGTTTCTTTTAATTTTGTTTATTTCATGAATCTTACGTTGGCTTGTTCATTGTTGCTAGCTGCCTTAGTTTCTTTTGCTGTGATACTTGCACTATCTTTGTTATCCAGATTTCTATTGAATTGATCATTTTCTTTAATTTTAGTTTCTATCGGCTATTGTAATAGCATTACTGATATTGCTTTTTAATAGTCATATAACTGAATTATTGACAATACAGCAACTACTCTTCTCTTAGCCTTGACAATTCAGCCTCTATGGTAACTTCTCGACATTCATCTGCCACATGTTGACACTGCTTCCTTTTGCCATGCCTCATGTTAAGGGTTATGCTCTCCTATGAGCTATTTGCATTCCCTAAAATTTTCAAAAGTTTTGAAACCCACCGAAATTTTCATGGAGCATGACATGCCCCATGTTGATACCCCATATCAGTTCCTTAGCAGTTGGCACAGGGCATGCTAATTTACCTTTACTTCAACACGCCTCATGCTTTTTGATTAACATGCCTCATGCTCCCAATACTTATAATTCACATGCCTCATGTACATATTCTAATCGTTCACCACTAGGCATGTACGTTCTACATGGTAACTCTGCTCCACTCTTTATTAGTTTATATCTCTCTAAGTTATCATTTATTGATTTCATTGATATTTCTACCACGTCGATTAAGCCAATGAGGACATTGCCTCATTTGAGTTTGGGGGAGGGCAAAATCTTTGCAAAAATTTTTAATCCTTTTTATTTACATTACTTAAATTGCATTTCATTGCATTTCATTTATACTTAGTTACTTAGTTCACATACACCATACACCTACACCATGTAAATATATAAACTTGCATATAGATATCATATAGATTATGTATAGTTTTTATTTCATTTTTTTATTTTTATTTAATTTTTGCATTCATTTTAAGAATCATGCATACATAAAAAAATATAAATAAATAAATTTTTACCTAATTCTTAGAAGATTGAGAATCATTTTGAAAAGCAATTGAGCTTGCCTCTAGATGGGTTTGATGGATAGAAAGTTCCGGATTGGTATAAGGCTATGAGATTCTTATCTAGGTTTATATCTTCTTAGCCAAGGGCCACCCAATTAATTACATTGAGTTTTGAGTGCTTAAAGAAAACTCTAGAGTAAGAAATAACTAATTGTATTTCACCAATCCTAGAACAAGCCTTCTAGACCTTTCGAGGCGAAATTTTAGCATTCACTTGAAAAGAGAAATTATTAAGGCATTCTTCGAATTTTAAACCCACATTTTTTGCCTTAACCAACCTCATTTTAAATTTTCCCTTTGAAACCAATTTGAGCCTTCATTTATACCCCTTATTTCCTTGGCACCCATAATTTACCTAGCCATAAACCTAAACACTTACCTACCCTTCGTGAGAATAATTTGTTTAAGTGATAGATATGCAAAAAAAAAAAAAAAAAGGCATATAACAATCAAGTGGGAGAAGTACTAACGTAAAATTAGCTAGCAATCATATCATGTTGCGCAAAAAAAATTTAAAATTATTTACCACCCAAGTATACAAAGAAATGAGTTTGGCGGTGTATTAAAAAGGGACAATTGCAATGCAAAATTCAATGTTATTTATGTAATCCCTAAAAGAGTTGCAAAAAAAAAAAAAAAAAAAAAAATTGTATGCTAGCATTGGTGATTTATTATAAAGTTCTTCCTCCCATTTGATTCTTAAAATAAAAAAATAATAATAATAATAAAAGAAAAGTGTATCTTGATCTTTTTAACAATTTAATTATTTTCATGTTTTGCTTCCCTTTTACCTTTTCTTGTTAGCCACATTATTACCCCTTAGCCCCATTACATCCATTAAAAGTCCTTTTGATCTCTTGATTGTGTTTTGCTACATTAGTGGAGATTGGATTATTTGGTTTGCCTATGGAATTGGCACATTATTCATCCATTTAAACTATTTCCATCATCATTTGAGACGCTTTAGTTTATGGATTGTTTTAGAGCCTATTTTAGCATGATTTCTCTATGTAATTGATTGGTTTGGGTTTGATGGAATGAATAATTGACCCAAGGCTAAGCGGTGATAACTTTAGTGAGAATTGAATTCCTTACATCTTGAGGGTGGGTATATGGTTTGTTGGTGGCTAGAGGTAAGTTTGAAAGCTTGAATGAGTGATTCTCATGAATTTAAAAAAAGGTACCCTAATTGCATATAATTATTTTTAATTTGCTTGAGGAAAAGCAAAGATTTGAGTTTGGGGGAATTTGATAAACCCATTTTATATAGATATTTTAGGGTAGTTTTGCATCCATTTTGCCTTTTTAGTTTAATAATTTTATGCTTTTAATGCTTATTTTAGTTAATTTATTAATTTTAGTTTCATTATATTTGATTTTCAAAATTTTAATGTTTTTGATAGGTTTTAATAAGGTTTAAAGGCAAAAAGGTCCATATAGAAGAAATTCAAAGTGATTTGGAAGCCTAAAGTGGTGTGAAAAATGAAGAAAATTCGCTTAAAGAAGAAGACCAGCTGAGACTTTCAAGGGCCTAACATGCCCCATGTTGAGAGTCGTGTGAAGATAAGAGTTAGCCAGTAGGAATCCACATGAGGCATGTAAGTTCACACTGAGTCTTGTAAACAGAGATTTTGGAACAAAACACGCCGAAAGTTTCATGGGCTTTAACATGCCCCGTGTGGCGGGTGGTGTAAACAGAGATTTTGGAATAAAACACGCTGAAAGTTTCAGGGACTCCCACATGCCCTGTGTAGCTGGTCATGCAGAATCTAAAGGCTCCTCCTCTGAATCAACATGAGGCATGTTGAAAATAACTTGAGGCATGTGGGATGGCGCTGGCAGATTTGCTGACATGGAAAAATTTTCTCTTTTCACACCTTTTACACCTTTTGTCTTTATCCCTTTAGAGACTATTTTTAGGGAAAACCTTAAGGGGATATATAAGCATCATATTCTCATTTTTACCAAAAAAAGGAAAAAAGAGAAAGAAAGAGAAAAATCAAAAGAGAAAGGAAAGAGGGAATCATGCCATTTCTAGGAGGAAGAACACCTGCAGAGTGACATTTTCCAGCTTCCATTTTCAGAGATTTGGATCTTCTTCTTCTGGGTTCTTTTATTTTTAGTTTTATTTTCATGTTTTCTTGCTCTATTTCATATTTTCTACTTATAAATACAAGCATGAGTGAGTAGATACTTAAGATTTTAGAGTGGGGTGTAATGATTTAAGTTTTATTTGTGGATTTGGACTAGTTTTAACCATATTTTAGTGTATATAAGCTTTGATTCTTATCTTGTATGCTTATTTACATACCCATTATTGGTACCCTTTGGGTTTGATTCTTAATCTTAGATTGAAGGACCGAGAGGTGAAAATCTATGATAGATAATCAAGATAATGAACTTAATCATCTAGTGTTAGAAATAAACTAGTGGGTTAAGAGGAATTTCAAGTTAATTAAAATGCTTAAAGGGTTTTGGGTAATTAAACATCGCATGAGAATGGGGTTTAGTTTCCTTTAAAATACTTTTTAGTTTGCTTGAAAGAGAAATTAAAGGAAATCAGAATCAACTTCCTTCAAACTTGTATTTCCCTTAATTTTGGCTTTGCCTATCCAAATCCCAATAAAATTTACTTCATGAACCTCAACTATGGAATCAATTTTTACCATTAATTAATTAAATCTTTTGTTACTTGCTAAAATTTTAGTAAATTAGTATAGTGCTTAGAATTTTAATTGCTTAATTCATTATAATTTCCTTATTTTTCCAATTTAATTTGCTACATCTCTTACTCTATTTTTGGCACAAATTATCGATAGCCAAAATAATCATAACTTTTATAGTTTGGTACTCAAACAACAAATTTCTGTGGGATGATATCTTTTGTTTACTACTTGAATGACCCGTATACTTGCGGAGTATGCAATCAAAAATTCATAAACTCCAAAAGATTTTAGGCTTATTAGTTTGTGTAATGTGATTTTTAAAATTGTAATAAAAGATACTGCTAATAGGCTTAAAATTATCCTTCCCCATATTACTTTTCATACTCAATTTGCATCCATCCATGGTTGCCTAATCATGGATAATGCTTTGGTTGCTTTTTAAATATTTCATCATATAAAGAACAAAGTGGGAGGAAAATAGTCACTTTGCTTTGAAATTAGATATGAGTGAAGCATGTTAGGGGGTTGAATGACACTTTTTTTAGAAAAAAGTTATGTTAAAAATGGGTTTTGATAAATATTGGATGGAATCGGTTATGAAGTGTGTGACTATCGTGTCTTATTCTTTGCTAATTAATGGTGATCCTAAGTGGGCCTTCTTTCCCTAGAGAGGACATAGCCATGGTGACCCATTATCTCCATATCTTTTTCTTTCACGTGTTGAGATGTTTTCAGGTCTTATCAGAGGCGTAGAATGTAATAATATTCTCCATGGAGTTCTAATTTGTAGACAAGCCCCTTGTGTCTCCCATTTTTTCTTTACTAGTGATAGCATTGTATTTGGACAAGCTACTATGGTTAAAGCCAATGCTATAATCAACATTCTTCAGGAAAATGTAAGAGCTTCTAGGAAAAAAAATGAATTTAGAGAAATTTGAGATCCCTTTCAGCCGAAATGTTAGGGATGAGGATGGTACTACTATCCGAGATAATTTTGGTATAAGAGGTATCGACCAACATAAGAAATATCTTAGCTTACCTGCATGTATAGGGAGAAAAAAGAAGGAGTTGTTTATCAACTTACATGATTGGGTTGCCTAAAAACTCCAAAGCTGGAAGGATAAAACTCTCTCAAAAGCAGTCAAAGAGGTTATTTTGAAGGCAGTTGTTCAATCCATCCTAATCTACATGATGACTTGCTTTTTATTGCGTAATGATACCATTCATAAAATTGAATCTCTAATGTCCAACTTCTGGTGGGGCCAAAGGGACAGTGAGCATCACATACATCGGTGCTCTTGTCATTGATTATGCTTATCAAAGGCACGGGGGTGTTGGCTCTGGAGATTTTAAATATTTTAATTTAGCAATGTTGGTTAAGCATTGCTGGAGGCTTATGGAAAATTCAACTTCATTGCTATCCAAAATATTTAGGTCAAGATATCATCCAAGGAGTTCTTTCCTTGAAGCCAAACTAGGATATCAAACTAGTTGTGCTTGGAGGAGTATTTTACAAGCCTGTTGAGTGGTTGAAAAAGTTTCGAGATGTTTGGCGGATGATGGAACACAGATCAAGATTTGGAAATATAATTGGCTTGTTAAATAGAATGGTTTCTGTATTTGGTCTCCTCTGTATTTACTTAGTGAAGATGCTAAAGTCAGTGACCTTATTTTACATGAAGAGAATCGCTGGAATTTAGGGTTTTTCAACCAAATCTTTATGCCTTTTGAGGTTGAGCAAATGCTTGTTATTCCCCTTTGTTGCTCCCTATTAAAATGCAACTGGTTTAGCATCATAACAAGCATGGTATCTTCTCTATTCGTAGTGCTTATGTGGCGTTGATGCATAAATCTTCTAGCATTCTTTCTTCCTCTTTAGTTTTTGATTGGAAGTCTTTTGGAAAAATTTGTGGCTATTGTCAGTTCCTCCAAAGATGAGGCATTTTATACATTGGGCTTACTCAAATTTATTGCCTGTGCTCTTGGCGCTGATCACAAGAGGCATGAATATTGTAGTTGATAGTGTCTCAATAAGGTGGAGTTAATAGAGCATGTATTGAGATATTGTAGTGTAGCTCAACTTGTGTGGCATTTCTCCCTACTATGAATTGACTCTGTTTCTAATGATAAGAGTCTTATTGATTGGTTTGTTGAACTGAGGTCTTCTCTTTCCAATAAGCGATTTGAGTTAGGTTGTATGATAGCATGGGCATTATGGCATGCAAGAAATGTACTAGTTTTCCAAAAAATAACTTTCCCGGTTCCAGTCATAGTTGATTAGGCTATTTCCTTCTTAAGTGAGTATTAGGGTTTTTATTCTTCTCCAAAGATAACCAAACCAGCTCATGCAAATGTCAGATGGCAACCCATGCCTTAAGGTATTGTTAAAATTTATTCAGATGTTGCATTAGAGTGCGGGCAAAGTGGTTTAGGTATGATTATAAGAGACCATGTAAGAAGGGTGCAAATGGGGTTGGGTGTTAGGAAAAGAGACCTAGATATGGATGTATTATAAGTTGATATTGAAGCAGCAATGTTTGCGATCCAAAGAGCAGTGGAGATGGATTTTGATAAAGTGATATTGGAATTCGGTTCAGCTGAAATGGTCAATCTACATAATGGTGGCACTTTTCCTTTGAATTATGTTGGTACCATATAGGGAAGGTAAGTTAGTTGTCCATTTTCTTGCTAAAGCCTCTCTTAAATGTTGTGGAGAGGAACTTGTTTGGATAGAAGAGGTCCCTTCTCATGTCATGAACCTTGTTCTTAGTGATCATTCACTTTACGGGAGCCACACAACACATTCCCAACACCACCGTTTCGCAGTCCCCCCAACTGGGCAATAACATTCTAAAAAAAAAAACTCTAAAAATTAATCTTCTAACCAATGGCTAGAAAATAATGTAATGAATATTAATTATGATTTATGAACCTTTTTTCGTTGTTTTTTTTTATTATTTAAAATTAATAAAATATATGATTTATCTATAAAAGAATTTATGAACCTTCCTTGCTAATGAATATTGATTATTGTTTTATAAAGGTGTAATTTAAAATTTTTTACTTATAATAATTATATGAATATTTAAGTTTTGACCTGCCTCTATGTTTAATTCTATGTTTGCCCTTGCCAGAAACTAGTTGTGTATAATGAGCACAATGAATTTGAGCTGCTACTTCCACTAGAGGAATGAACCGCACTACTAGGCTTCAATAAAAGAAAATTAACATTTACAAAACAACTCCATGAACTGGCCACCTAAAAAAAAAAAAACAACACAAACCGCTCCATATAAATGGGAGACAAACCAAATCCCCAACTTTGAGGAACAAAAGCAAGAAACCTAAGAACAAAACACAAGAAAGTAAAGTGAAATAAAGAAAATAAGAATAGAAACAAATTTTGGAAATTATTTTTAAAAATACACAAAAAAAAATGAAAAAGCAAATAAAAATAAAAAAAAATAAAAAAGGAGAAAAAACAAATTTGAAAGGAAAAAGAAAGGGAAGGGGTGGTGTTAGCCAAAAATGGCCAGCAGTACCCTAATAGCAAATCCAAGAAAAAGTTAGCTAATTGTTAGATATTATATTTAATTAGTCTATATTTAATTAATTTTTGATGACCTATTAAATGAATCATTAATCCACTAGTTAAACTAGTAACTCATCAATCTCATTCCTCAATTATTGAATGTTTGGATTGGATTTAATAAAAATGCATTAAAAAATTGGGATGACAACAAATCATATATTTTTGAGCACATGATCTGACCAAACCCTATCGAGATGGATTTTTATAATACATAATTGAGGTTTGGAACACTACAAAAAAAATAATCAGATTAGCAACTGACCAAATCGGCTGCTAATTTATTAAAATCGAATACTAGTCAATTTAACAATTGATTCAGTCGGTTGCAATGAAATCGATTACTAAATTAATTAAATTTAAAAAAACTTTTTGTAAAAAACTATCAATTGCTACTAGCAACTGAAATATAATCTGTTGTAAAAAATTTGGTGTATTTAATTTTGTAAATTTTCAATTATTTTGTAAATTGATTGCTATCTACAACTAAGTTACTAACTAAAAAAATTATAAAAAAAAAAAAAATTTTCAGATAACAAATAAGAAATTTAAATAAATAAAATTTTCAAAACATTACAGCAATAACAAATTATTAATGAAAATTTAACACTAAAAAATAATATAAAAATTATAAAAAAATTACTACTAATTACTATTAACAAAAATGCTAACAAAAAAAAACTAAATATAAAAAGATATTTATAAAATAAATTACTGTAAAAAATTATCATATTTGTAACAATTGTACTAAAAAATTATAACAAAACAATTACTAAAAATCAATACTACAAATAATTTGCTACCAAAAAATATATTTGTACCAAAAATTTTAATTTACATCAAAGAAAAATAAATTAAATAAAAAAGATGAAAAAAAGACGATGAAGAAGAAAACATATGAGAAAAAAAAAAGATTAAGAAGAAAATATATGAGAAAAAAAAAGGTAACGAAAAAAGATAGATGAAAAAGATGATGAATTCAATAAAGTAGATGAGAGAGAAAAAGATAAAGAAAATATATTAGAAAGGAAAAATAATAAATAAAATTGATGAGAATAGAAAAGATAACGAAGAAAATGAGAGAAAAGAGAAAAAAATAGAAAAAAAATATGAAAAAAGAAAATGAACAGTAATTTATATAAGCAAATTAGTAACTAATCATCGATTGCTAATTTTCTTTAAAAAATTAAGGTGACTTCTTTAAAGAGTTATTAGCCTCGATTTAAAAATTTTATTATTTTTAATTCTTATTTTACTTTTCTCGGATACATTAAAATTAAATAATTTTTATTTGATTATTTTGATTTAGTTCATAATTTGTATCAATTTAATTATTTTTTTTAAATAATTTATAATTTTATATTGTAATCAATAAATATAAAGTTACTCTATATTCTCTATATAAAGTTATCTATGTGCACAATTTATACTTTTTTACATAATTGATACAATTTTTTCTTAAAAAGTTGAAAGTTACTTCTCAAATCTTCACGGTAAAGTAGGGGCTAGCAACCATTTTTCCTCATTGTCTTTTTATTTATTTATTTTTTACATTAGAATATTTTCCTATTTTAGCTAAATAACTATATTTTTATGCATAAAAATAGAATTATATTAAAAAATTAATTATAGGCAAGAATAATTAAAAATATTACTTAAAGCCAAATAAAAAATAAAATATATATAATAATTAGATCAATGAATCAAATATTAAAATAGTCTTAGATTTATAATCTTATCAAATTAAGTAGTAAATTAGTGTCATTCAATTTATTTGACCAATAATATTAATAAATTTTAAATTATTTTTGAATAAAATAATATCTCTGTATTTTAAATAAAATAATCACACAAACTATCAATAATTTATGTATAAAATAATTAAAAATTATATTTTTTTTATATAATTTTGCCATAAATTAATTTAACCAGCGCAGGCGGTGAATTTTTATACGAGATAAATATTATGAATTTGTGATTTATTTGCAAAGGTGACTTCTAATTGTGCTTCGTTTATGATTCCATGCTTCATCCTCATGATTCCTGTTTAGCTTCCAGGAATTTTCAATGAATTTTTTAAAATTCTACCCACGATTTGCCTTTAGATTTAATGATTCTTCCTTCTTGCAATGAATTTTCTTTCTCGCTTGGTTCCTTCTTGAAGTCTTGCTGGAGGAATGTTGGATTTATTCAATTTAAGGTTTTATTCTCTGCAGAAAGTTACTGTCACTGCATCTGCTGTGAGCAAACTCATCACAGATCAAGGAAGAAGAAGTACTGCCTAATGGAACCAAGGCAAAAGTCTTAATCACTTGTCGTCGTCGTCTCTCTGCATCTACGATTCAAATGAGATAATGCAGTCTTTTGATGGATCTCTCTTTGTTTCGCACTATTAGCTTATCAAAACAGAAATTTTAGTTATGGTTTCCATCGTTTCATTGTCAGTCAAAACTTTTATTCTATGCTCAGAAAGGTTATTTGATTTTTCTAAACAACTCATGCACGTGATAATACAAAAATCATAAAGAAAATAAAATTAGTTTGGTATGTAATTTTCCATTGATCTAATGCTCAACCGTTAGCTAAATCTAAGGCTAAAACATATACGTTAACAATAACTTAACTGGTAGACTTCGAGTCCCCTCCCCCAATTTGTCTACTCAAAGAAACAGAACGTGGAATTCCAAATGAACTTTTGCATACCAAACATGTTGTGTGAATTTGTCATAAATTTTTTTGAAATTCATTCATTTATACTAGACAAGTTCATAGTTTCAATCTTGTAACATTCGTCAATGATGATTCCTTTTTTCCTTCACCAGGAAAAGAGGGAGCCTTTATTGATTTCTACTCTGAAGTGATTTTGCTATGAACATCACTGTAACTGTTCATTATGGCAACTGCTTCCACTGCACATAAATGGAAGTATGATGTCTTTCTTAGCTTAAGAGGACAGGACACCCGTGATAATTTTACTCGCCATCTACATGAAGCTTTATGTCGTAAAAAAATCAAAACCTTCATAGACAATAACCTTGAAAGAGGGGAAGAAATAACACCAGCACTTTTGAGAACAATTGAAGAATCAATGATTTCTATAATCATTTTCTCAAAAAACTATGCATCTTCTCCATGGTGTTTGGATGAAATGGTGAAAATACTTGAATGCAAGGAAAATTTTGGATAGATTGTTTTACCAATTTTCTACCATGTAGATCCATCCAATGCAGAAGAACAAAGTGGGTGTTTTACAGATGCATTTACTGAGCTAGAGAAGAACTTTAAGGAGAAAATAGAAAAGGTGCCCAGGTGGAGGGCTAACTTGGTGAAAGCAGCTGGTATATCTGGATGGGATTCCCAAGTGATCAGGTATGTTTGTATTACTCTTGCTTTTTGTTTAAGGTTTCATAAGGGAACATTGAGAAAATGTGAAAAAAAAACTCTCTTTTTGTGCAGATGTAAATGCAATTGACAATTGATTACAGTAGCAAATAATATATTATTTATATAAGCATTTAAAAATGTTTTTGCTAGCAAAATTTAGAATTAGAACTAATAATTGATCAGAACGTTGTTTCCTTCAAAATAGGTATGGGCCGCCCTCCAAATTCAACCAAACTTTTTGATGAATAGCAATACCGTCAATTTTTTTTTTTAAAAACCTAAAAATAGCAACAACTCACAAACAAAATTAATAACAGAATATCCTAACACCAAAAACATGAATTCCAATAAATTTCAGTCCCCGACAACGGCGCCAAAATTCTTGGTGGCTATCGAATACACCATAAATTAAATTAACTGAAATTACCAATTATGAAATGTTTTCTGTAGTAACTGGTGAATTCAGGTCAAACCCTAGATGCTGAATTATTAAATTTCATGGGCTTGTGTAATGGAAAAAGAAACAAATGTTTGGGGGGGGGGGGGGTAATTCGCAATCCAAAGAAGAATTAAAAAATAAAAAATTAAGATCTAAAATTAAATAAGAAATTCTCAAATTAAACAAACTTCAGTCCAAGGTAATTCGCATTTCAATGCATTGATTCGATCATAGATAAAAGAAATACAATTATCTCTTATTGAATACTTAACGTAGATTTACCAAACAGCGAAGTAAAATCCCTAACTTCCCTATACTCATCAATTCGAGCCCAGCACTCTTGTTGACTCTAATTATTAACTGAATTGGTATTAAGCAATCCTCATCAAATTAAAAACTGCTTTAAGAATAGGAAGTAGTTAAGCTAAATAATAATTTATGAAGCATAAATCATTTAATTTACTCTATTGTTTCCTTAGGTTATTATCGAAAACTGGGATTATAATCAATAAAACCTAATTGCTACTCATGTTTAATCTTACACAACAATTACGGATTATGAAGATGAACTAGCACTTGACCGCATCAAACAATTAACTAATAGGCATTTTTAGCAAATCATTCAATAGATCAAAGACAATGAAATCAGAAAATAATAGATATTCAAAAAGACATAAATTAAATTAAGAACCTGGTCTCACAAATCAAGCAAAGGAACTTGAATCCCTTGAACTGAATTAAAAACTTAGCCACTCATGTTCATGGCTTACAGAAAAATTAAAGAAGAAAATTGAAGAAATCTAAAATGTGAATAGAGAACGAAAGTCTAATTCTCTCTTTTCGAGAGGCTGCTCAATGATCCCTTGTGTCGGCTGCTGTGTCTTCTATTTATAATAAATGGTCTGGGGTTAGGTTTTTAGAGTCTCTGTCAAAAACTGCAACTGGAGCAAAATCACGAAACTGATGTCAACGGATACACGGCCCGTGTATCACTACATGGCCCAAGACAATGTAACTTACTGGAGCTAAATAGTTATGTCTTGCATTGGCACAGAAGGTTACACAGGTCTCCAGGATTTACACGGGTCAAGTTACACGGCCCGTGTACTTTGTTTCTTCCTCGGTTCTCTGGATTTCTTCTGGCAGAATGTTACACGGGTCTGTGGTTGTGCTTACACGACCCGTGTACTTTGTATCAACAACGCTTCTCAATCCTTCGATCTTTTCAAGTTTCCTTCCACACTTCTATGTTCTGGGACTTCACGAAAACCCTGAAAAATACAGCAAGAGTCAAATTAATGCAAATGCTGAAAATTTCTCCATTTAACATAATTATTTTAATAACTCTCTAAACATATGCCTAATAGATAATTTTACTTTAATCAACTGAATTAGGCATAAAGATACCCTAGAAACATTAAATGTGATGGAAGTAAAATTAATAAATTATGCACTTATCAAATTTTCCTTCATTTATGATTCCATGCTTCATCCTCATGATTGTTTAGCTTCCAGGAATTTTCTTGCTTGGTTCCTTCTTGAAGTCTTGCTGGAGGATTGCTGGAATTTATTCAATTTAAGATTTTATTCTCTATAGAAAGTTACTACCACGGCATCTGCTGTGAGGAAACCCATCACAGATCGAGGAAGAAGTACTACCTAAACAGGAAACAGAGGCCCTAAAACAAAGATCAAGGAAGAAGTAAAACCTAAAGGAACCAAGGCAAAAGTGTTTATCACTTGTTGTCGTCGTCGTCTCTCTGCATCTACGATTCAACTGAGATTATGGAGTCTTTTGATGGACTCTCTCTATTGGGTTCTCACTATTAGCTGATCGAAACAGAAATTTTTGTCATGGTTTCCATCGTTTCATTGTAAGTCAAAACTTTTATTCTATGCTTAGAAAGGTAATTTGATTTTTCTAAACAACTCATGCATGTGATGATAAAAAAATCATAAAGAAAATAAAATTAGTTTGGTATGTAATTTTCCTTTGATCTAAAGCTCAACCATTGGGTAAATCTAAGGCTAAAACATTTACGTTAAAAATAACTCACCAGGTAGACTTAGCTTCAAGTCCCCTTCCCCAGTTTGCATACTCAAAGAAATAGAACGTGGAATTCCAAATGAACTTTTGCATACCAAACATGCTGTGTGAATTGGTCATAAATTTTTTTTGAAATTCATTCACTTACACTAAACAAGTTCATTGTTTCAATCTTGTAACATTCGTTGATGATGATTCCTTTTTTTCTTGACCAGGAAAAGAGGGAGCCTTTATTGATTTCTATTCTGAAGTGATTTTGCCACGAACACCATTGTAACTGTTCATTATGGCAACTTCTTCCACTGCACATAAATGAAGCTTTACGCGGTAAAAAAATCAAAACCTTCATAGACAATAACCTTGAAAGAGGGGAAGAAATAACACCGGCACTTTTGAGAACAATTGAAGAATCAATGATTTCTATAATCATTTTCTCAAAAAACTATGCATCTTCTCCATGGTGTTTGGATGAAATGGTGAAAATACTTGAATGCAAGGAAACTTATGGACAGATTGTTTTACCAATTTTCTACCTTGTAGATCCATCCAATGTAGAAGAACAAAGTGGGTGTTTTGCAGATGCACTTACTGAGCTTGAGAAGAACTTTAAGGAGAAAGTAGAAAAGGTGCCCAGGTGGAAGGCTAACTTGTTGAAAGCAGCTGGTATATCTGGATGGGATTCCCGAGTGATCAGGTATGTATATATTAATTTTATTTTTTGTTTAAGGTCTCATAAGGGAACATTGAGAACAGGTGAAAAAAAAAAAAATTTTTGCAATTGATAATTAATTACAATAGCAGATAATATATTATTTATACTCATTTAAAAAAAAGCTTTTGCTAGTAAAATTTAGAATTAGAACTAACAATCGATTGCAGAACTTAAACATGGAAATGGAAAGCTAGGGTTTGAACAAACAAAATTTCATTGCATATTAAGTTAAGCCATAGCACTAATTTTATGTTGCTCAGATATATATGGGTCCGTAGTTGGCTCTCTTGCCTAAATGTTTAAGCTGGAAACCCTTTTTTTTTTTAATTAAATTGTCTCTTTTTTTATTTTTTATTTTTTGGGCCTGTCTGTTGACATAATTAGCTATGCAGTAACCTAAACAATAACAAAGGGTTAGCAATCTTTTGTCTATAGAAGATTGAAAATGAACATAAATTGTTTTGCAAGATGTTGCAAGTATTAGGATTTTTTTTATTTATTTGGATCGTTTTGTTATAAAAATGCACGGCTTGAAGGAAAATGTTGGTGTAACATAACTCTTTGGTTGTCTCAATACTTTTTATTCATCCTTAGGCCTGATGCTAAACTTGTGAAAGAAATTGTGGAACATATTTTGAAGAAATTGAATCATGCACCCTCAAGAGACTTAAAGGGCCTGATTGGAATTGACTCACGCATTACAGAGATTATAGATTTACTACAGAATGGATCATCAAAAGTTCGAATTGTGGGAATTTAGGGAATGGGTGGCATAGGTAAAACGACTATTGCTGGAGCTATTTTCAATACATTCTCAAGTCAATTTGAAGCTTGCTGCTTTCTTGAAAATGTTAAGGAAGAATCAAAGCAATTTGGTGGGCTTGTTTGTTTAAGGGAAAAACTCCTTTCTGAAATACTGGATGAAGAACATCTACATATTACCACTCCCAACATAGGATCCATTTCCATTAAGGATAGGCTCCAGCGCAAAAAGGTTTTGCTTGTTCTTGATTATGTTAATGATGTAGATCAATTAGAATTCGTAATTGGAAGATGCAATTTTGGTTTGGGAAGTAGAGTTATTGTGACATCTAGAGACAGGCATGTTCTTATGAAAGGAGTTGATGAAGTATATAAAGTTGAGGGATTGAATGATGATGATGCTCTGCATTTGTTCAGTTTGAATGCTTTGAAGGAGAAGTATCCAAGGAAAGATAGAATGGAGCTATCAAATAAAGCTGTTAAATACGCTCATGGCAACCCCTTGGCAATTAAAGTTATTGGTTCTTTTCTGTTTGGCAGAACAGAACAATATTGGGAAAGTGCACTGGATAAACTTGGAAAAATTCCTCAGCCTAGAATTTTTCATGTGTTGAGAATAAGTTTTGAAGTGCTAGATGATGAAGAGAAAAGTATATTTCTTGATATTGCATGTTTTTTTAGGGGGCAGCAAATTGACTTCGTAGAGAGAATACTAGATGGTTGTGGTTTCTCAGCAGGAATTGGAATTACTGTTGTTGATAAATGCCTTGTCACTGTC
Organism: Hevea brasiliensis; assembly: GCF_030052815.1. Taxonomy (NCBI): domain Eukaryota; kingdom Viridiplantae; phylum Streptophyta; class Magnoliopsida; order Malpighiales; family Euphorbiaceae; genus Hevea; species Hevea brasiliensis. Next base: position 22,081,668 of record NC_079504.1, read on the forward strand.
CTACATAACAAGTTGAAAATGCATGACTTGTTGCAGCAAATGGCTCATGAAATTGTTCGCCAAGAATCTATTAATGGGCTGGGAAAACGCAGTAGATTGTGGAGATCTTGTGATGTCTGTCAAGCGTTAACCAAAAATCTGGTGAGAGCCATATGCATTCTATATGTTTTTATACTTACATGCGTTTCTATTTATGTGTTTATCAAAGTAAGCCTAATATGTTGGGGTAACCTGTGCTTTATTTATACTTATCTGTGACCTTTAGGGAACTGAAAGGGTTGAAGGGATATGGTTAGACACATCTCAAATAGGAGAAGTGGACTTGATTTCAACTGCCTTTTTGAGGATGTATAACCTTAGATTGCTCAAAATCTACAATTTTACAATTAGAAACTGTGAGCTCTTTGCCATCCAATTTCCAGGCAGAGAACCTTGTTGAACTTAACCTGGTTTACAGCAATGCTAGACAGTTATGGACAGGAGTACAGGTATGCTGCATTATTTTTTTGATTCCCTTTCTTCCGTCATTGCCTTTTGAAAATGCATTTTAGTTTGGGCATGTGCCTATTGTTGTATCCTATTATATTGTTTTTGCTGAATCTTGCGAGTTTGAAAGAGATTAACCTTAGAAATTCTGAGCACTTATCTACAGTGCCTGACCTCTCTCTGGCTAAGATTCTCGAGAGTGAATTTTGAATACTGTACTAACTTGGTAGAAGTTCCCTCATCTATTCAGTCTTTAGAGAAGCACGGTGATTTGAATATGAGATACTGCACAAGCCTTGAGACCTTTCCTAGTGTTATTAATCTGAGATCGCTTAAGACTCTTAACTTTTCTGACTGTTCAAATCTTATGAAGTGTCCAGAGATTGCAAAGGACATAGTGTATTTGAACTTAAAAGGGACTGCAATAGAAGAACTTCCCAAATCAACTGGCCATCTCAGTGATCTCATAACATTGGATTTGAAGGATTGCAAAAGAATCAGCAATCTTCTAGAAAGCATTTGTTTATTGAAATCCCTTGTGACTATTAATCTCTCTTGCTGCTCTGATATCACCAGGATTCCAAATATTTCAGGGAAAGTGAGATTCTTGTACTTGAGTGAAACTACAATAGAAGAAATTCCCTCTTCAATTGGTAGTCTCTCTAGACTCTCTTGCTTGGATCTTACAAACTGCAAAAGGCTCATGAATCTTCCTTGTGATGTTTCTAAGTTGGCATCTTTTGAAAAGCTTTTTCTTTCTGGCTGCACAAGAATCACTAGGTTTCCAGTGGTTTCGATTAATATAAAGAAGTTGCTTTTAGATGGGACAAAGATCGAAGAAATTCCCTTATCAATAGAGTATTGCTTTGAACTTGAGGAACTAGGCCTGCAAAACTGCACAAGATTTCATATTCTTCCGAGTAGTTTTTGTAAGTTGAAATATTTGCGAAGGCTTAATCTCTCAGGCTGCTCCAGATTTGAGAGTTTCCAGAAATTTCGTGTGACAGGGATTCATTGAGATTTCTTCACTTAGATGGAACAGCGATAAGAAAGGTGCCCTTACCAATTAAAAATTTGAGTAGTCTTTCTATCTTGCAACTGAGAAACTGCAAAAAACTTAAATTGAGTGGTGTCTCTATCTGGGAAAAACTTGGTCTCTCTACTTGGGAAAGACTTTTTCCATTGTCAATGGCCATCGCAGAATTCCAGTGGATAGATTTGAGGTTCTGCGTAAGCTATATCTAAATGATTGCAGCATATTGAATGTGCCTAATGCTATTGGCTTCTTATTCTCACTAGAAGCATTAGATCTAAGTGGAAACTTATTTTCAGAGATACCTCAAAACATCCTTCAGCTCGAAAACCTGGAGTACCTCGGCTTAAGAGATTGCCTGCAGCTAAGATTAATACCTGCACTTCCACCGCGGCTGACAAAATTAGATGCAGAAAATTGCATTTCTCTGCGTTCTGTAACTAGTAAATCAACTGGAGTGGAAGGAAATATTTTTGAATTCCTTTTCACTAATTGTTACCAGTTGAATAATTTGGCAAAGAAGCGCATCATGGCATATGCACTAACAAAAATTCATTGTTATTCCAAAAGGCTGTCCAATCAGGTCTATTTCTGTCTCCCTCATCTATTTTTTCTTTTTCTTTACTGATCATATTCCTTGTTAATTAGAAGTCATGGTGCAGATACCTTCTGTGGTGGGAAGGGAATCTTGTTTATGCTTCTCTGGATCTGAAATTTCAAAGTGGTTTAGCCATCAAAATGTAGGATTTTCCACAACAATCCAGCTGCCTTCACATTGGGCTAATAGCGAGTTACTGGGTTTCATTCTCTGTTGTGTTATAGCATTCAACAAACTCCATATAGACGACTCTGGTTTCCAAGTGAAATGTAGATACCATTTCAAAAATGAATCTGGAGACAGCAGTGATCTATATAGTTATTTCAGCTGTTGGTATGGTTCAAGAAATTTGAGGAAGCATCATATGTTCATTGGGTATGATCCGTGTTTGGATGTTAAAAGGTGATGGGTTTGGTAGATACAATTAAGGTTTTAATTGAATTCTACCTTGAAGATATGAATGGACTTCCTTTTCTCTGCTCTGATGTTTGGAATTGTTGGGTCTGTCTGCTATATGCCCAAGAAGAAAGCTTATGTAGAAGTCTAGCCATAACTATCATAGTCGAGTTTCTAAGGGCTTGTTTGGTTTAACTATTGAGCACAGCTAATAACTGTTACCTGTAGTTATTACTATTAGGCTATTAGCTGATAGCTGAATCTCGTTATGAATCGAGAACGGCTGCAAGATCAACACCACCAGTTGAAACTCCATCATTTCGAAGGCCTCGTGCAATGACAGGTGCATCCTCTTCGCAAGTTGATGATGATGAAGAGGAGGAAGAATTTGTGATGGACGTTGTTGAAAATGAAGATGATTTTGGAAATCTTGATGATGAGTAGTTTTAGTTATAAGTTTTTTATGTACTTATTGCATTCTGTTTATTATGACTTACAACTTATTTTTATGTATTAATGTCTGAACTTCTATAATTTATATTTTCTATTATGTGACTTATGACTTATTTCTAATTTTTTATTTATTATGTATAATTTTATAGCGTCACTTTTATCATATACATCTGCTGAAAATTCAGGTATGAACTATTTCTTTTTTTAACATCTCTTATTATTATGTGTGTTTTTACTTATGCTATATATTTTAATTTTACAGTCTCATACTTTCACTTGTATCTTATACTTAAGCTGGAAATACAGGTATGCACTATTTTCAATTTCTCTTATTTTAGATATAAACATAGTGTAAATCATATTTTTTTTCTTTTTAATATGTTTTTTTACTTATTAACTATTTAAAAGTATATATATATATATATATAATTTAAACAATTAAGGTTATGGCGCCTCGCTTCAAAAAGGCCCTCGCCTCGCCTCTCGCCTCTCGCCTAAGGCAATAGAATGCTCTATCGCCTTAGTGTCGCCTTTCGCCTTGATAACACTGCTATTAGCTGATAGCTGATAGCTGATGATAACTCATTTATGTTAAGTGCTTGATAAAATTATATTTAACTGTTACTATTGATATATAAAATAACTAATAAGGGTATATATTATATAATTTATTTTATTATTAAAATAACTATAAAATTATAAATTTATTATATTATATTATTTATTTTATTATTAAATTAAATATATAATTATTAAATTAATATATTATATCAGTTATTATATTATTAAAATAAATATAAAATTATTAATCTATTATATTATATCATTCATTTTATTATTAAAATAAGAAAATAATTATTTTTTTATAGGCATCTTTTATAATAATTTTATCTATCATAAATTTGTGACTTATTTTATGATATTTTTGTAATATGATTTTTTAATATGGGTTAATTATGAAAAACTTATTAATTTATCTAAATTCTCACATAAAAAATAAATATAATATTTTTAACAACATGAAAAATATAAATTATAAGTAACACTAAATAACATATAATAACTTAACAAAATAAAATAAATTAGTTCAAGCAAAAATAAAACACATATGAAAAACATTATTCAAACCTAATTAATTAATTAAATACTATGGATGTGAAGAGAGGGAACGTGGTCAATTTATTTTGAAACAAACTTTGATAATGGGGCACTAAAACTTTTTCCATTCCCACTATTCTCTCACTTCCCCTTACTCACACGAGTTTCCTAATTTGAATAAAAAAAATTAAGTTTAATTCGTCTTTTTCCGTTGCTTTTAATAATAACAATAATAATAAATATGAATCCCAATGATTGATCAACTATCAATTTCTCTTTCTGAAAAATTCAGAATTAAATGTTTAATGACTAAGTTTTCTCATGGAAAAGTATTAAATATGACATTTACAAGCGATGGTTAAAAGTCCTCTACGCGTTTCCAAGCCGTGGAAACTTTGCTTGTTTTTTACTCACAGCTCAGAAAATTCCTCATTAGAAATTGTTATATTCCCACAATCAATAGGCAAAACCTGTGACCTTCCCATGCATTTTCATGAATTTGACTGCAACCCCTTAAGTGCCTATATATATACGAATCGATAACCAAGGGGGCATATGCTTCTGAGGCAAATTTATAAGAGAAACAAAAGAGTGTAAGGAGATCACAACTTTAACATTTAGCGATGGGTTGGTTTGGCAAGCGAAGATCTGAAAAGAAACAAAACACTTATCAAACACCTGCCGGAGCAGCAAATCCTACCCATAAAACTTATGGTAGCGAAGATACAAAAAGCAAAATTGGCAGCAAAGGTAACCACGGCAGTGCAGCAGTTATAGCATCTGCAGCCGCTGCCAGTGCTGCTGCTTCTAGCAGTGCTAGCGCTTGCAGCGGAGGTGGAGGATGTTGTTGAGTGATGTCATGCAACAATTCAATTTCTTCGTTATATATATATAAATGTATGTTAATTCCATTTCAGCTCTTTGAGAGATTGAGGATACCATATGTCATCTGTTTACTCGAATTTCAGAAAATAAGTGATTAAAAATAAAGAGGATTGTTTGTAAGAAATATTTAATGTTGTATGTTCTGTTTCTTATTATCATTATTATAATGTAAATTATTATTATTATTTAAGAGCAAAGAAAAATAACACATGGATTTGTATTTTCTTTGCGTTGAATTTGTGTTTTGGATTGATTGGGTCTGAGATTTCAGATTGATGAATGATTGACCTCTTCAATCTCATTAAAGTATCCAATTATAACGAATTTTTGCAATTACAAATTTAAAAATTAAGATATTTTTCCTTTAATCGTAAATAATAATAATAATAACAACAACAACAATTCCTTTACTCGTATATATATATATATATATATATATATATATAACTATGGTGGCATATGCTTCTAACAAAAACTTGTAAGAGAAACAAATTAAAGAGTGTGCGGAGATCACAACTTTAATATCTAGTGATGGGTTGTTTTGGCAAGCGAAGCTCTGAAAAGAAACCAAATCCATATCAAACACCTGCTGTATGAGCTAATCCTAATCATAAAGTTCATGGCGGTGGAGATAAAAAAGGCAAAAGTCGTAGCAAAGGTAGCCGCGGCCGTGCAGACAGAGCAGATCTGTATGTTGATGCTGCATGCTCTGTCATTGAAGCCTGTACTAGTATTACTCAAGCCTGTTGCGCATGTTGCCAAGGCGGCGGAGATGGAGGTGACGGAGGCGGCTGTTGAGTGTTATCATGTGTATATATATATATATAAAATAAATTTAATAATAATTACATTCAATATTTATACTAATATTTGATATTAATTATATATCTTAATTAATTTTACACTCATTTTAATATAAATATTTAAACTAACAAATACAATTATTTAAACTAACAATTAATAAACTGGTTATATAAAACTGAGTTCATACTAAATGCACCTTATTTATTAATTTCATGTCAACTCTTTGAGAGGTTGAGGCACATTTATCATCTTGTTTACTCGAATTTTAGAAAAAAAAATAATAAATAAGTGATAGGAAATAAAAACGATTGATTGACTGAATATGTAACTGTTTTTAGGATATTTTTGATTGATTACTTTATATACACTTGTTTTATAATAATAATAATAATAATAATAATAATAATAATAATAATTTGTACTTTTAGTCTTAAAGATAATCGTTAGTTCTAATTGCTTGGTATTAAAGATTAGGGAAAATTACAAAAAAAAAAAAAAACTGTGTTTTTACTCATTTTTATTTCAGAATTTGTGATTCATTTTGTAACAAAATGATACCCTGAGATTCGCACCGTTCGTAAAAGATAACTTTCTGTATTCTCTCCATTAAGAGATATTGACGTGGAATAGAAAGGTGCTAATGTATAGCAGAAATATGCTAACGTGTTTGTTCTGAAGTTCGCCACATAGCTCCTCTGGTCCGTTGTTCCATTATACTTATCTAACATAGGCAATTTGAATTTTGGTGGAAATTATTCAGCCAAGATTGACTCGAAAAATGGAGACTCATCTCCCAACCCAAAGTTTTTCTCCTCCATCTATTTCTGATACCTTTATACTGCTTTTACCAATCCCCAATTCACCTTTGGTCCTAGTGATTCATCATATTGTTCTTCTTGTTTGCTCGCTCACCGTGATCTGCTTATTTTTTCTTCCTAAATTGTTTGTCCAGTGAGTGATCTTCTGTTTGGTTTCTTTAGTTCTAGTGTATCTACCCCCATGGAAGGTGTTCTTGTAGGGCGAGCAAAAGTACTTCTGTTTGATCTTGTTTCAGTTCTATTGTGCTTTATTCCACTCGCTTGGTCTTTTGACTAGCATTTGATCTTTTCTGGCTGCCACGTTAGATGTTCGTATAGAATTTTGACTATTTGACTTGAATTTGTTAGCACGTGGTATTATTTAGTAAAACATAAAACAGAATAAAACTTTAAAATTAAAATTAAAATATTAAAAACTACAAAATAAATATTAATGAAAATATAAAAAAATAGAGAGATATACAATGAATATAATTAATATAGTTATATTTTTGGTGTCATAATTAATAATTATATAAAATTATTAATTTTAAAATTTAAAAAATACATTAATTGTCCAATCAATATATATGACAATATAAAAAAAAACTCAAAATTTTCTAAAAAAATAAATAATAATAATAATAATAATAATAATAATAATAATAATAATAATAATAATAATAAATTTTAAATGAAAATTAAAATATGAAACAACATAAAATAAAATATTTATAAAATGTAGAAAAATGGAGAGATATACAATGAATATAATTAATATAGTTATATTTTCAATGTCATAACTCAACTCAACTCAACTCAACTAAGTCTTTATCCCAAAGATTTGGGGTCGGCTATATGGATTCGCTTTCTCTACTCTAAACGATTTTGGGTTAAATCCTCAGAAATGTGTAGTGCATATTTTCAATGTCATAATTAATAATTATATAAAATATTAATTTTTATATTTAAAAATATATTTATTAATTCAATCAAAATATATAAAATAAAGAAAAATTCAAAATTTTCTAAGAAAAAATAAATAGAAATACTAAACAAATAAAGAATCACTTTCTCTTTACTTTATTTTAATATGTCAATATAAAAAGATATAGATATAGATAAATTACAATATTTTTAATTTAAATATAATATATAATCGAATTTATTATAATAATGATACTAGTATAAAATATATTTATTAGTAAAAATTACTTAATAAATAAAAAATAAATTTTACCATAAAAATGTTTAAATAAAATCAAGTATTATAAATTATTACAATCAATTGTATCTTTTGTGTTATATGGAACGAAATCAAATTAAGATTTATTATAATTAAAGAAAAAAGTAATGTTTATATGTATTTTTTAATTTACTATGTTAATGAAAAGGTAACTTTATAATAAATATTTTCCTTAAAGTGTGATAAGTGCATAAATTATTAATTTTACTCTCATCACATTTAGTGTTTTTAGTGTGTTTTTATGTTTAATTCAGTTGGTTAAAATATATTTATCATTTAGGCATATTTTTAGATAGTTGTGGAATAATTATGTTAAATGGAGAAATTTTCAGCATTTGACCTTTGCTGTATGTTTCAGGTGTTTCAAAAGCTGTGGGTCTCCAAATTGATTGCTATTTAAACCATTGAAAAGCTAAGATAGAGCACTTCAAATGATAAAAAGCGACCAAAGCCCAAATCAGTCTCCAAGGTTGACAAAATGAGCTATGGATCTATTGCAAAAGCTCAGACTCGATGAGTCACGACAAGTTTTAGTATTTATTTTGTATCTGGAGTTTTATATGTCCAAATGAAGCAAGGCCAAGACCAATTGAACCTTGAGAGCCATCTCTACAACTTCTATGAAGGGCTGGACGAGAGATGAGGCCATTTTAATTGTCAAAATCGGCAATGAAGTCGTCACAATGGGCTGGACCATCTGACTGAATCAGTCCCAATTTTTGGGCTATAACTTGGGCTGTAGACGTCGGATTTGGTCCATGAGTACCCGTTGGAAAGCTAAGAAATAGGGCTACAACTTTCCTAAAGAGGGCAGAGGCAGATTCGAAAAGAAAGTTGCTGTAAATCTGCCTTGATTCCAGAAACATGAATGCAGGCTGAAAATTTGCATCTTGAATTTCAAAACCTTTCCTAGTTTGGTTTGGCTCCTATCTTTGGGGTTAGGTTTTTTACTATAAATACGTCTTTAGGCAGCAGCTAAGGGCATCCCAATTCAGACGTCTCCAACAATTTCATTCTCCATTCTCATCCATAGTTTTACATTTCTGTTTTTCCTTTATTTTTCTGTAAGCCATGAACATAACCATAAGTTTTTAATTTAGTTCAAGGGATTCAAGTTCTTTTGCTTGATTTGTGAGACCAGGTTCTTAATTTAATTTAAGTCTTTTTGAATATCTATTGTTTTCTGATTTAATTGTTTTTAATCTGTTGAATGATTTTCTAAAAAGGCCTATTAGTTAATTGTTTGATTTGATCAATTGCTAGTTCATCTTCATAATCCGTAATTATTGTGTAAGATTGAACATGAGTAGCAATTAGGTTTTATTGATTATGATCCAAGTTTTTGATAATAACCTAAGGAAACAATAAGGTGGATTAAATGATTTATGCTTCATAAATTGTTGTTCAGCTTAAATACTTCCCTTTCTTAAAGCAGTTATTAATTTGAGAAGGATTGCTTAATACCAACTCTGTTAATGATTAGAGTCAATAAGAGTGTTGGGCTCGAATTGATGAGTATAGGGAAGTTAGGGGTTTACCTCGCTGTTTGGTAAATTTACGTTAAGTATTCAATAAGATATAATTATATTTCTTTTGTCAATGATCAAATCAATGCATTGGAGTGTGAATTACCTTGGACTGAAGTTTGTTTAAATTGAGATTTTCATATTTAGTTCTTAAATTTCTGATTTCTTCTGATTTTGTGTTACAAACCCCACACCCCCCCCCCCAATCTTTGTTTCTTTCGTTTTCCATTGCACACAAGTGCACGAAATTTAATAATTCAGTCTCTAGGATTCGACCTGGATTTACCACTTATTGTAGAAAATATTTCATAACTAGTGATTTCAGTTAATTAAATTTCTGGTGGATTCCATAACCACCAAGAATTTTGGTGCCGTTGCCGGGGACTGAAATTTATTGGAATTCGTGTTTTTGGTGTTAGGATATTTTGTTATTAACTCTTTTTGTGAAGTGTTGCTATTTTCAGGTTTTCAAAAAAGAAAGAAAAAAAAAATTTTATAGCATTACTGTTCATTAAAAATTTTGGTTGAACTTGGAGGGCAGCCCATACCTATTTTGAAGGAAATGAAGCTCTGATCAAGACCAATCAATCCATAGGATTCCTTGGCCCCATCCTCTTTAGGCCAAATTCGATTGTTTTCTAGGGTTTTGAGGCATTTTTGTGTTTTTACTTTGATTTCTTTTTGTTTATGAAAAGAATTTCTTAATCTGGTGAGTTGATCTTTGATCCAAAAGTAGGAAAAAAAACTAAATGGTTGAGAAAATTGGCTAAGCAAGCCAGGCAGATTCCGAGTACATCTAAAGGAGTCCAATCTCCAAAGGAGTTAAGTTCGGATTCGATGTCAGAGTCAAATTCTGAAAACGAAACCATGGCTGCTAGAACCTTGAAAGAGTTGGCTGCTCCTGATCTAAATCAATAGCCTTCGTGTATCCAATACCCTGCTTTAAATGTTGCTTTTGAGTTAAAATCTGGACTAATCCATTTGTTGCCTAAATTTCATGGTCTTGCAGGTGAGGATCCACATAAGCATCTAAAGGAATTTCATGTTGTGTGTTCCAGCATGAAACCTCAAGGGGTTTCAGAGAATCAAATTAAGTTTCAAGCTTTTCCTTTCTCACTGGAAGGCAGAGCTAAGGATTGGTTGTATTACCTTCCTTCTTGTAACAGCCCAATCCTTCTCCAGTTAGTATTGTCAGCTTTGGCCCATGGGCCTCACGGATTTGTCCCTTGGGAGGTTTCATTCCCAAAAGCGCGCTGACCAGGTGAGGAAGGCTCCCACATATATGGCCCAAATCTTTTCTTCCCATTTCTGATGTGGGACACGAAGCTCACTCCAATGCGTAGCTGGTTGAACAAGCACGTCCCAACCCCATCCCTGGGTCGTGACAAGCCCACCAACTTCCGCTTGGTGCGTCCTCGCACCACACACCGTACTAGAGGGAGACCAGCTCTGATACCAAATTGTAACAGCCCAATCCTTCTCCAGTTAGTATTGTCCGCTTTGGCCCATGGGCCTCACGGATTTGTCCCTTGGGAGGTTTCATTCCCAAAAGCGCTACCGACTGTGTGAGGAAGGCTCCCACATATATGGCCTAAATCTTTTCTTCCCATTTCCGATGTGGGACACGAAGCTCACTCCAATGCGTAGCTGGTTGAACAAGCACGTCCCAACCCCATCCCTGGGTCGTGACACTTCTGGATCTGTTAACTCATGGAATGGGATGAAGCAGATATTTTTGGAGAAGTATTTTCCTACTTCCCGTGCTGCCAACATAAGAAAAGAAATTTATGGCATTCGGCAGTACAATAGAGAGAGCTTGTATGAGTACTGGGAGCAATTTAAGAAGCTGTGTGCAAGCTGTTCCCATCATCAAATAAGTGAGCAGTTGTTGATTTAGTATTTCTATGAGGGACTTCTACCAGTGGACTACAGTATGATAGATACTGCTAGTGGAGGAGCTTTGGTTGACAAAACACTAGATGAAGCAAGGAGGCTAATTGCTAACATGGCAGCAAACTCTCAGCAGTTTGGAATGCGAATGGATCACACACCCATGAAGGTTAATGAGGTAAGTACATCTAACCTTGAGAAACAAATTTCTGAAACTTCTTTGGTGAGGCAGTTGGCTGTAGGGAAAATGCAAAATGTTAAGGTATGTGGGATTTGTTCGGGTTCGGGTCATGCTACTGACATGTGTCCTGCATTACAAGAGGATAAATCAATGCAACATGTTAATGCAGTAGGAAATTATGGACAGCCACAACACAGGTATGATCCCTTTTCTAATACTTGTAATCCAGGATGGCGAGATCATCCCAATCTGAGTTATGGGAATCAACTGGTGCAAAACCGATACCAGCAGCAAAGACCACAAGTGAATCAACCACCTCCACCTCCGCCTCCCTCAAATCAAGGTATGTCGCTTGATGAAATTGTTAAGGCTTTGGCTAACAATACCCAACAGTTTCAACAGGAGACCAGAAATAGCATTCAAAACATAGAGAGGTAAATTGGTCTGTTAGCCTCATCTGTGAGTAAGATGGAAGCTCAAGGTTCTGGAAAGCTTCCATCACAAATAGTCATGAACCCTAGAGAAAATGCGAGTGCTATACTGTTGCGGAGTGGGAAAGAAGTTTATAACCAGACTCCACATAAGTCAATAAAAAAGAAGAAGCAAGGAGAAAAAGAGTCTGAAGTTCCTGAAGTTGAGGTAAATACTTAACCTAAATTGAATAAGGTTAATAATTCTGTTCTTCCTCCATTCCTATGCAGGTTGGCTAAAAATAAGAAAGAAGAACAAGAGAATGATATTTTGGAGACTTTCAGGAAGGTAGAGGTGAATATACCTTTACTTGATGCGATCAAACAAATTCTCAGGTATGCTAAATTCCTTAAGGAGTTATGCACTACAAAGCGCAAGTTAAGGAATAATGAGAAGATCAGTGTGGGGGAAAATGTGTCAGCATTAATTCAGCAAACAATACCCCCTAAGTGTAAGGATCCAGGTTCGTTTTCTATTCTCTGCAAAATAGGTGATTCTAGATTTGAAAGTGCAATGGCAGATTTAGGAACATCTATTAATGTTATGTCAAATTCAATTTTTCAAACTTTAAATCTGGGTCCTTTGAAAGAAACCAGTGTCATTATTCAATTAGTTGATCGTTCTAATGCTTACCCATTGGGAGTAGTTAAGGATGTGTTGGTGCAGGTTAGAGGATTGATTTTTCCTGCAGATTTTTACATTCTGGATATGGAGGATCATAGTGCTCTCTCATCAAATTCAGCTTTGATTTTGTTTGGAAGACCTTTCTTAAAAACTGCCATGACAAAAATTGATGTGGATGAGGGTATCTTAACCATGGAGTTTGATGAAGAGACTGTCAAATTTAATATCTTTGATGCCATGAAGTATCCTGCTGATAATCATTCTGTCTTTTCTATTGATGTTGTTGATACATTTGTGCAGGATAATTTTGAGTTAAGCATGGAGGATGAGTTAGAATGAAAATCACAATGCTATGAATTAGAGGAAATTCGCCTTAAGGCTTATGAAAATTCTAGGATCTATAAAAAAAAGATGAAGGCATTCCATGACAAACTAAGGAAGCAGTTTGTGATTGGGCAAAAAGTTTTATTGTATAATTCTGAATTGAAGCTAATGCCTGGTAAGTGGCATTCTTATTGGATTAGAACCTTTGTTGTTACTAATGTGTTTCCTTATAGTGCAGTTGAAATTCAAAGTTTAGGAACTAACAAAGTGTTCAAGGTCAACAGTCATGAACTTAAGCCATCTTATGAGGGGTTTGAGGAGCATTAAGTGGATTAAGGAGCTTTGCCATGTCGAGCTAACTACGATAAACAAAAACGCTTCTTGGGAGGCAACCCATGGGTGGCTTGTTAGCCACAATCAGATTTGTTTTCTTTTCTTTATTTTATTTTATTTTCTAGCCTTTTTTCTTTTCTTTTGCCTTTGGGCTTTACATTGGGGACAATGTAAGTTTTAAGTGTGGGGGAGGAGAAATTTGTTGCTGCAATTAAAAAAAAAATCGTTCTCATAAGCTTAATTCATGATTCTTTATTAACTCTTAGAGAAAAGTACTTTGTCCTTGAAATGACTTTTTCTATTTTAGATTGAATTTTTGAAATTTTAGGCAAGGTAATAGTAACTTTAATGATGGATTTTCCCTCTTCTCCATACCATAGAGTAATTTTTTTCTGTATAAATCATTTAGGCGTGATTTAATGGTAAAATGATTAGTTATGTGTGCTTTAAACTAGTGTCATTCATATTTCAGAACTTTATTTAATCTATCAGGGCACTTTATAATATGTAGATGCATAAATTGGGGGAAATAAAAGGTTGAACTTGAAAATTGCTCCATTATTTTAGTTAAGCAAACTAACTAGGGGTCTTCATGAATCCCATGTCGATTCTCAAGCCAAAAGCTAGCTAGGATATGAGCAAGATAATTTCTGAAGGTGACGGTTGAAATAAAAAAAAAAAAGTGATAACTGTGACAAGAGAGAAGTACCAATTTCAAATAGAAAATAAGGGCTTTTCTATCTCCCCTAAGATTTGCAAAGAGCTATAATTGTTGTGCTTTGATAAATTAGCCTTGTGTTTTGGTGTGTATTGACTTAAAATTTTATGAAACTTTAATTGTGTGAGCTTAATTGATTTCAAGCCTTTTGTGTGTTGAAAAATTATTGATATATTGGTATGGTGTTAATGGAATTTGTTATGATGGTTATTACCTTACTTGCCTTTTCTTTCAAACTTTTAACCTTTTGTTAGAAAAAGTTGTGATAGGGTGAAGTTAGGAACTTCTAAGTGGAGTTGATATAGAGTTTGAGTCATGCATGAGGACAAGCATGGAATAAGTGTAGGGGAATTTGATAAGTGCATAAGTTATTAATTTTACTCCCATCATATTTAGTGTTTTTAGTGTGTTTTTATATTTAATTCAGTTGGTTAAAATATATTTATCATTTAGGCATATTTTTAGATAGTTGTGGAATAATTGTGTTAAATAGAGAAATTTTCAGCATTTGACCTTTGCTGTATGTTTCAGGTGTTTCAAAAGTTGTGGGTCTCCAAATTGATTGATGTTTAAACCATTGAAAAGCTAAGATAGAGCACTTCAAATGATAAAGAGGGGCCAAAGCCCAAATCAGTCTCAAAGGTTGACAAAATAAGCTATGGATCTATTGCAAAAGCCCAGACTCGATGGGTCAAGACTAGTTTTAGTATTTATTTTGTATTTAGAGTTTCAGACGTCCAAATGAAGCAAGGCCAAGCCTACTTGAACCATAAAAGCCATCTCTACAACTTCTATGAAGGGCTAGATGAGAGATGAGGCCATTTTAATTGTCAAAAATGGCAATGAAGTCTTCATAATGGGCTGGACAGTCTGACTGAACCAGTCCCAATTTTTGAGCTATAACTTGGGCTATAGACCTCAGATTTGGGTCCATGAATACCCGTTGGAAAGCTAAGAAATAGGGCTACAACTTTCCTAAAGAGGGCAGAGGCAGATTCGGAAAGAAAGTTGCTAAAAATCTGCCTTGATTCCAGAAACGTGAATGCAGGCTGAAAATCTACATCTTGAATTTCAAAACCTTTCCTAGTTTGGTTTGGTTCCTATCAATGGGGTTAGGTTTTTTACTATAAATACGTCTTTGGGTAGCAGCTAAGGGCATCCCAATTCAGACGTCTCTAACACCTTCATTCTCCATTCTCATCCATAGTTTTAGATTTCTATTTTTTCTTTATTTTTCTGTAAGCCATGAACATGAGTGGCTAAGTTTTTAATTCAGTTCAAGGGATTCAAGTTCTTTTGCTTGATTTGTGAGACCAGGTTCTTAATTTAATTTATGTTTTTTTGAATATCTATTGTTTTCTGATTTAATTGTTTTTAATCTATTGAATGATTTTCTAAAAAGGCCTATTAGTTAATTGTTTGATTTGATCAATTGCTAGTTCATCTTCATAATCCGTAATTATTGTGTAAGATTGAACATGAGTAGCAATTAGGTTTTATTGATTATGATCCAAGTTTTCAATAATAACCTAAGGAAACAATAGGGTGGATTAAATGATTTATGCTTCATAAATTATTGTTCAGCTTAACTACTTCCTTTTCTTAAAACAGTTATTAATTTGAGGAGGATTGCTTAATACCAACTCAGTTAATAATTAGAGTCAATAAGAGTGCTGGGCTCAAATTGATGAGTATAGGGAAGTCAGGGGTTTGCCTCGCTGTTTGGTAAATTTACGTTAAGTATTCAATAAGATATAATTGTAGTTCTTTTGTTTATGATCAAATCAATGCATTGGAATGCGAATTATCTTTGACTGAAGTTTGTTTAAATTGAGATTTTCATATTTAGTACTTAAATTTCTAATTTCTTCTAATTTTGTGTTACAAACCCCCCCCCCTCCCCTCAATCTTTGTTTCTTTCGTTTTCCATTACACACAAGTGCACGAAATTTAATAATTCAGTCTCTACGATTCGACCTGGATTTACCACTTATTGCAGAAAAATATTTCACAACTGGTGATTTCAGTTAATTAAATTTCTGACGGATTCGACAACCACCAAAGTGATATTTATAATAAGGTGGAATTGTCGTATCCCGATATATTATATGATAAATTAGTTATTTTATATAAAATAAATTTGATAATGAATGAATATATAAATATGAATGAATTTTAACAAAGTAAATGTAAATGTATTGAGTGAATTTTCATAAACTTATAATTATTTTATATTTTTTAAATTAATTTTATTTATATATTTATTTAAATATTATTCATTTATTTATATTTCAAGACTATGATATGTTATCAGCGGAGACTACTTTGAGTCCTGCCGGTCGCCATGAGTGCCATATATTGGAATTGTAGAGGGCTTGGAAACCCACCTACAACTTGTTTTCTTAAAAAGATAATAAAGCGTGAAGATCCCTAAATGCTATTCTTAATGGAGATAAAATTGGAAACAACAAAAATGATGAAGGTTCGTGAAAAATTAGATTTCAAGAACAATAGTAAAGTTGGTTGTGATAGAATAGAGGTAGGAAAGGTGGCTTGTGTTTACTATGGAAGTTAGAGGTGTAAGTCCAATTATTGTCTTTTTCTCTCCATCATATTGATGTTATTGTAAACTCATCCTAGCATTTCATTGGTATATATGGAGGGGCAAAGGAAGCTTTAAAAGTCTAAACTTGGGAGCTAATGATTTGTTAAAAAATCGTTATTCATTGCCTTAGTTATGCTGAGGGGATTTCAATGAAATTTTATTTTTAGATGAGAAGAGTGGAGGAGTGTTGCATGATCAACAGAGGATGGATGATTGTCACAAAGCTTTGGATTTGTGTAAGTTTGATGATTTAGGTTTCAAGGATTGAAATATACATGGAGTAATGGCGACGAGGAATGAAAATATTCAAGAGAGAATTAACTGTTTTGTTGCTAATGTAGATTGGTTGAGCTTATTTCCAGATTTTGAGGTTGTTCATTTGTTAAGACAAGGTTTGGATCATTGTGTAATTCAAATCAAATGGTACTGTAAAAGAAGTGATAATAGGCTAAAGCCTTAGCCATTCTGATTTGGACATATGTGGATTCGGGATGGGTTATGTTATAAGGTCATTAAAGATTTTTGGAAAACTTAGGGTATTAGTTTGAGTGGGTGTGATGTGGAAGGTAGAATTAGAATGTGTAGTATTGCATTGAAGGGGAGAAAGCCTAGTGTTGAAGTGTATCTAGGCAAATGGTTGATTGCAAATAAGGGTTAAAATGGTTACAAGAGGGGTTCGAATCTGTTGAAAAGATAAAGGAGCAGAAGGAAATATATATATATATATATATATATATATATATATAAAGGGCTAAGGGAATTAATGTGTAGGGAAGAAGAGATGTGGGCACAACGTTCTAGAATTCAGTGATTGAAAAAAAGTGACAAAAATACTTTTTTTTTTTTTTTACCTTTTTTACTCTAAAGCCGACCAGAGAAGAAGGAGAAATAAAATTGAATTAATTAAAGATGATTCGGGTTGGCTGTAGAGAAAGAAAAGGATATTGAGTATGTTTTGACTCAATACTTTAGACAACCTTTTCTTAACCAGTTTCCCATCAGACTATTTAGATGTCTTGGACTCAATAGAGAATAAAGTATCTGTGGAGATGAACACTGAACTCACTAGACCCTTCACCAGAAAAGAAATCCATTGTGCAATTAAACAAATTCATCCTTCCAAGGCTCTAGGGCCTGATGGCATGGCTCCCATTTTCTTTCTTTCCTTTTGGTATATTGTACGTACCGATGGGGAAAACAAAGTTCTGTCTATTTTGAATAGTAAAACATCTCCTCAATCATTCAATCATACTTCCATTACCTTAATTCTGAACCTTGAAAATTGATAAACCCATTTTATATAGATATTTTAGGATAGTTTTGCATCCATTTTGCCTTTTTAGTTTAGTAATTTTATTCTTTTAATGCTTATTTTAGTCAATTTGTTAATTTTAGTTTCATTATATTTGATTTTTGGAATTTTAATGTTTTTGATAGGTTTTAATAAGGTTCAAAGGCAAAAAAGTCCATATAGAAGAAATTCAAAGTGATTTAGAAGCCTAAAGTGGTGTGAAAAATGAAGAAAATTTGCTTAAAGAAGAAGACCAGCCGAGACTTTCAAGGGCCTCAACATGCCCCGTGTTGAGGGCCATGTAAAGATAAGAGTTAGCCAGCAAGAATCCACATGAGGCATGTAAATTCACACTGGGTCGTGTAAATAGAGATTTTGAAACAAAACACGCCGAAAGTTTCATGGGCTTTAACATGCCCCGTGTGGCAAGTCGTGTAAACAGAGATTTTGGAACAAAATACGCCGAAAGTTTCAAGGACTCCCACATGCCCCGTGTAGCTTGTCATGCAAAATCGAAAGGCTCCTCCTCTGAATCAACATGAGACATGTTGAAAATAACTTGAATCAACATGAGGCATGTGGGATGGCGCTGGCAGATTTGCTGACATGGAAAAATTTTCTCTTTTCACACTTTTTACACCTTTTTGTCTTTATCCCTTTAGAGACTATTTTTAGGGCAAACCTAGAGGGGATATATAAGCATCATATTCTTATTTTTACCAAAAAAGGAAAAAGAAGAAAGAGAGTGAAAAATCAAAAGAGAAAGGAAAGAGGGAATCACGCCATTTCTAAGAGGAAGAACACCTGCAGAGTGACGTTTTCCAGCTTCCATTTTCAGAGATTTGGATCTTCTTCTTCTGGGTTCTCTTATTTTTAGTTTTATTTTCATGTTTTCTTGCTCTATTTATATTTTCTACTTCTAAATACAAACATGAGTGAGTAGATACTTAAGATTTCAGAGTTGGGTGTAATGATTTAAGTTTTATTTGTGGATTTGGATTGGTTTTAACCAGATTTTAGTGTATATAAGCTTTGATTCTTATCTTGTATGCTTATTTACATACCCATTATTGGTACCCTTTGGGTTTGATTCTTAATCTTAGATTGAAGGACCGAGAGGTGAAAATCTATGATAGATAATCAAGATAATGAACTTAATCACCTAGTGTTAGAAATAAACTAGTGGGTTAAAAGGAATTTCAAGTTGATTAAAATGTTTAAAGGGTTTTGGGTAATTAAACATCGCTTGAGAATAGGGTTTAGTTTCCTTTAAAACAGTATTTAGTTTGCTTGAAAGAGAAATTAAAGGAAATCAGAATCAACTTTCTTCAAACTTATATTTCCCTTAATCTTGGCTTTGCCTATCCAAATCCCAATGAAATTTACTTCATGAACCTCAACTCTGGAATCAATTTTTACCATTAATTAATTAAATCTTTTGTTACTTGCTGAAATTTTAGTAAATTAGTATAGTGCTTAGAATTTTAATTTCTTAATTCATTATAATTTCCTTATTTTTCTCAATTTAATTTGCTGCATCTCTTACTTTATTTTTGACACAAATTATTGATAGCGCAAATAATCATAACTTTTATAGTTTGGTACTGAAACAACAAATCTCTGTGGGATGATATCTTTTCTTTACTACTTGAATGACCCGTATACTTGTGGAGTACGCAATCAAGTTTTTGGCGCCATTGCCGGGGATTTGTTTTGTTTGATATTAGACTATTGATTGTTTGGTTAATTTGGGCATTTTATTTTTTATTTTAATTTCTTTTCTTTATCATTATACTTTGAGATTTTCCTTTTTTGATTTTTCAGGTACATATCTTTTATATGGGAAGAATCAAAAGTGCAGAAATTGATTTAATTTTTGATCCTGAGATTGAAAAGACAGCTAAAGCTTTAAGAGCAGAGTCTAAAAGAAGAAAAGCTAAAGTCAGAATTCAAAGATAGCAAGAGCAACAAGTGATAGCAAGAGCAACAAGTGATAGAAGCTATGGCAAACAACAACAACATATCAATTAAGGATCATGCTTTTCCTAGTTTTGGAGATTTTAGACCGAGTATTACAAGGCCTAGAGTGGAAGCAAATAACTTTGACTTGAAGCCCTCACTTTGTCAAAGGGTTCAACAATCACAGTTTGGGGGAGATCCTACTAAGAGTCCACATGTGCACCTTGCACATTTTCTTGAGATTAGTGACATGCTGAAGATAAATGGAGTGTCAGATAATTCCATCCGATTGAGATTATTTCCTTTTTCTTTGAAGGATCGTGCTAAGGAGTGGTTGCATTCATTACCTCTGGGTTCGATAACTACTTGGGATGAGTTGTCATAAGCTTTCTTGGCTCAATACTTTCCTCCTAGCAAGACTGCAAAATTGAGAAATGAATTAACTTCTTTCAGACCAAGGGATGATGAGAGTCTCTATGAAGCTTGGGAGAGATATAAGGATCTTCAAAGGAGATGTCCACATCATGGAATCCCTAAATGGATGCTAGTTCAACATTTCTACAATGGTGTTTCTCCAATAATTAGAAGTATAATTGATGCATCTTCAGGAGGTTTTCTTATGGAAAAGTTAGAAGATGAAGCTTATTCAGCATTGGATAAAATTGCTTACAACAATTATCATTGGAGCTGTGAAAGAAATGAAATGAAGAAGCCACCAGCAAGTGTATATGAATTAGATGCCATGAGTATGTTCAATGCCAAATTTGATGCTTTGACGAGAAAAATGGATAAGTTAAGCATAAAGGTTGACTCATCAATTGGAGGATCTAGTCATACAGAACATGTTGGTGTGGAAAATATTCATTATATCACTAATTTTCCTTCCTATGGGCAAGAGTTTGGAAATAAGCAAGTTGATTTTGTTGGGAATGACAATAAAAAACTAGTTGGTAATCCTTTTTCTCCTACATATAATCCAACATGGAGGAACCACCCTAACTTTTCTTGGGGAGGTCAACAAGGGTAGCAACAGAATTATCAACAACCACCTAATTTCCAGCAATAGCAGCAGAATTTTAAGCAAAACAGAATATCACCTAGATTTCCACCACAAAGGAATCAAAATGCACCTATTCCACAACCACCAGTTCAGTCTTCAGACCAAGATTCAATTTTGAAGTCTACGATGGAGAATTTCTTAACTGCTCAACAAAAATAAGGAGAAATGATTCAACAATTAAATTCAAGGATAGACCAACTTGCCACTCATAACAGGATGTTGGAAAACCAAATAACTCAACAAGCAAGCTCTTTTAGCAAAGCACAAGGGAAACTTCCAAGTCAACCAGAGAATCCTAGAGAACATTGCAAGGCAGTGATCCTAAGGAGTGGGAAAATTGTGGGAAAAGAAGAGAAAGATGAGGTAGAAGAGGAAAAGAAGAAAGAAGATGAAGATAAAAATGAATCTATTCCGAATCATGATGAAGTTAATGAGGAAGCAAACAAGAAGAAGGAAATTGAAAAAGAAGAAGAGGAAAAGTATGTGCCTCCACCACCATACAAGCCACCATTGCCATATCCTTAGAGGTTTCAGAAAGCAAAGCTAGATAAGCAGTTTGAGAAATTTTTGGAAGTTTTGAAGAAATTATACATCAACATTCCATTTACAGACGTAATTTCTCAAATGCCCTCATATGCTAAATTCCTGAAAGATATTTTGTCAAACAAGAGGAGATTAGAAGATTATGAAACTGTGGCATTAACAGAGGAGTGTAGTGCTCTCTTACAGAATAAACTTTCATCAAAATTGAAGGATCCTGGAAGTTTCTCTATTCCTTGTCACATTGGGGATACTAGTATTGGAAAGGCATTGTGTGATCTTGGAGCTAGTGTAAGTTTGATGCCACTCTCCATTTGTGAAAAGCTGAAGGCAGGAGATTTGAAGCCTACCGCCATTTCTTTGTAACTAGCTAATAGATCCATCAAATATCCAGTGGGAATTTTAGAGAATGTGCCCTTAAAAGTTAGAAAATTTTTCATTTCTGTGGATTTTGTGGTTCTTGAAATGGAAGAGGATATTCACATACCTATCATTTTGGGAAGGCCATTTTTAGCCACAGCAGGGGCTATAATTGATGTAAAGAATGGTAGATTGACATTAAAAGTTAGAGAAGAGAAGGTGGAATTTAATTTGAATCAGACTTTGAAGAAACATCATGGAGTTGATCCTTGTTTAAGGGTGGATGTTATTGATGAGATTGTGGAAGCAGAATTTAAGAAAAGATATCGTGAGGACCCTTTGGAGAATTATTTGGTACATAGTAGAACAACAAAGGATGAAAATCCTGAAGTTGCAACTTTTGCTCAAATTTTGGAAGCTACTCAAGAAGTTGTAATAGATCAAGTTTTGCAAGTTGAAGAATTGAAATATGAAGTTGCACACCTATCTTTGCTAGATAAGAAGGACGCACCACAGGTAGACCTCAAACCACTTCCATCTACATTAAGGTATGCTTTTCTTGGACCTAATTCAACTTATTCTGTCATTATTAATGCAAATTTGAGTGATGTACAAGTTGAAAAATTGCTGAGAGAGTTAAGAGCACATAGAAAAGTCATTGGGTACATCATTGATGACATAAAGGGTATAAACCCTACCTTGTGCATGCATAGGATTCTTTTAGAGGATAATTTTAAAGCTACCATATAACATCAAAGAAGGTTAAATCCTAATATGAAAGAGGTGGTGAAGAAAGAAGTCTTGAAACTGTTTGAAGTTGGGATCATTTATCCTATTTCTGATAGTAGTTGGGTTAGCCCAGTTCATGCAGTTCCTAAGAAAGGAGGTGTGACCACTGTGAAAAATGAAAATAATGAGTTGATACCTGCTAGAATTGTCACAGGGTGGATGATGTGTATAGATTACAGGAAGCTTAATAGAGCCACTAGGAAAGACCATTTTCCCTTGCCTTTTATTGATCAAATGTTAGAGGGGTTAGCAAAACATTCATATTTTTATTATTTGGATGGGTATTCTGGTTTTTTCCAAATCCCACTACATCCTAGTGATCAAGAGAAAACCACATTCACATGTCCACATGGCACATTTGCATATAGAAGGATGCCTTTTGGCTTATGTAATGCATCAGCTACTTTTCAGCGGTGTATGATGGTCATTTTCTCTGATTTTATTGAGGAAATTGTGGAAGTTTTCATGGATGATTTTTCTGTATATGGTTTTTCTTTTGATAATTGTCTATCTAACCTCTCTAAAGTGCTTAAAAGATGTGAAGAAACAGATTTGGTGCTAAATTGGGAGAAATGTCATTTTATGGTGCAAGAAGGTATTGTTCTTGGACATTTGGTATCACATAGAGGAATTGAAGTGGACAAGGCCAAAGTAGAAGTGATTGAGAAGATGCCTCCACCAACTTCAGTGAAAGGAATTAGAAATCGCTAAACCTCTTAGAAATTTGTTAAATCATGATGTTCCTTTTAATTTTGACCACGCTTGTTTTGATTCTTTTAATAGGTTGAAGGAAGCTCTAACAATAGCCCCTATTATGCAACCTCCGGATTGGTCATTGCCATTTGAGATTATGTGTGATGCTAGTGACTTTGCTATGGGAGCTGTACTTGGTAAAAAAAAAAAAGAAAAGAGGTCTTATGCAATCTATTATGCTAGCAAAACTCTAGATGATGCTCAAGTAAATTATGCCACCACTGAGAAAGAATTTTTAGCTGTGGTATTTGCTGTGGAAAAGTTCAGATCATACCTGGTTGGATCGAAAGTGATTGTCTATAGAGACCATGCCGCCATAAGATATTTGATGAATAAAAAAGAAGCAAAGCCAAGACTGATAAGATGGATTCTATTGCTACAGCAGTTTGACTTACAAATTAAAGATAAAAAGGGAGCTGAAAATGTTGTGGCGGACTATCTAACAAGGATTAAATATGAGAGTAAGGATGGAAGTGAAGATGAATTGCCAATTGATGAGTTTTTCTCGAATGAGCAATTGTCACACCCTACCCCTCTGTAAGGCATAACATGATCCCGTAGTATACCTAATGAATTACCAACTCCGTCTACTGATAACCCATTAAATACACTACAAGGGATTTTAAAAACTTTTCTTACTTCTTTTACAGTGGTGAGCACTATTTACAGGTGTTAAAGACTTTGGTGAACTGAAGTGAAACAACTAACTCATTTGATTTATTTGGAATTTCTGTAAAAATTTTGGCAAAGTGCCATCTGTATTTTGGACAAAACAGTTCTTCTGAAAAACCTGTAAAAAGCACTTCAATAATTTTCCAAATCTCAACCCTAATACATTTCTCAACACAACAATTTATCAACTCAATTCCATAGAAATTTTTCAAAGTCTGAGATAAGGAAATATAATACAATTTTTATAAGTCAAATAACTCATAATTAATTTACAACTTCAAGGTACAATTTGAATTTAGAACTGCTCAAAACCAAAACAAAATGTACATACAGTGTCATACATTACAGTACAAAATGCAAAATATTGGTATACTCATTATACCAGGTAATCCCTCGCTGGATATGCTAGCAGCCTAGTCTGTTGCCCTGTCCGTCTCTCTACCTGTGACAGCAATAAAAAGCTATTGCTGAGACAATGTCTCAGTGGTGCACAATATTAACCAAATACAATTTAAATCACAGTTCATAAGTCATGTAAATAGTGGATACTTAAAATCATAGTTAAATTCAAGACAGTAATTGTCAACAAGAATTTAAACTCCATTTGTCAATATCACAATAATTTTCAATAAGTCAGATCATGGTTGAATACAATAGACAGTATATGTCAATGAGAGTTTAAATCCATTTCACAATCTCACAATGCAAATCAATAAATCACACACAGCTTAATCATGATCCATAGTTCAATTCGTCCCAAAAGCCAATGGCTAATGAGGTATTCAATTCGTCCCAAAAGTCGATGACTAATGAGGAATAACATAGCTAGCTAGCAAAAATATGAGTACTCATCTAATTCGTCCTCAACAGGCACACACCTCAACACTTCAGCCAGAGAGGGAATTCAATTCGTCCCATTAGACAAGCTAATGAGGAATACAATCAATATACATGATAGCTGTGGTTTCAAACCATTTCCAATGCTTTTTAATCAATAAGTATCCATCAATGTCATTCAAACAATTTTTCACAGTTTCAAACCATTCACAATATTTTTCAATCAATAAGTGTCCATCAAACACATTTCCACAATTTAAAACAATGATATACAAATAGTCAATATTTATTTCCATTGAAAATAATTCAAAAGAAACAGTTGTTGTGCATAAACCTCGATGTTGTCCCCCGTGCCGACTCGTGTTTCCTTCCTTTCTTTGAGTCCTTGTTAATCGAGAAACACAATTTGAAGTGTTTGATGCTAAATTAAACTGTCTCTATTGATGGTGTTTGGTAAATAATGCATGAACTCAATTATTCACTTAATCACCTAATATACCGACCCTCGCTATGCTTTTAGGTAAATCAGGTTTTAGTGTCGTTAATATGTCACATTCGATAGGGTTTTAGGTTTGGTACGTTTTACCAAAGTCATTTCCTTGTTTAGTGCATTTTAATGCAAATTGCTGGATTCCGGGACACTGGTTTGACTTAGCCAGACGATCTAGTTCCCTCGATTTTCGGGTCTCGGTCGAAACTACAAACTTGTAGATCTAGGTCTTATGGACCGCGGTGCAAAATTTTAGATCATTCCGAGTTAAGTAGACCAAATTATGGTCATTACACTATTGCTGGTCAAATGGTATCAATTTAGGTCAATTTTAGGTCAATTTGGTCAACTCTGGTTCGGCCAGTTTTTGGACCCGAACTTGTGCAAGTTGTTTGACTTGCTTATGGTCATTTCTGGGCTTTGATGTCTTCATAAGACTTGTAGATATGGGTCTTAACTATTCTTGGTCAAAATTTCAGGTCAATTGGACCTGGTTTGAGTGAGTTATGGCCTAAACACTCACTGCTGCCCAATTGGTCATTTTTCAGGTCCTAATTGCACCTAATCCGAATTGGTCATTTTCTTAGGTCACCTTGCAAGCAGAATTTTGGTATGTTTTCTCAATGAAAGTTGGCACATTTTGTGCCTAGTTTCACCTCCAATTGGTCTCATACCCATTGAGGTTACACATTTAAAGTTATAGGTCTATTTGCACACTGTCCTCTTTATGTCTTTCAAACCCCAATTCAAACACACATTTAACTTGCTCTACTTTAAATCCCCATACCTAATTCTGATTTTATACCATTCCATATTCATTTATCACTTCTTACTATGGTCAATTTGGACAGAATACAAACATTCTCAATACATCAAATACAACCCTAAACCACAAAGTCCAAATTTAGCAATATATGTACATAAATACACCTAATCATTACATATAATTTCCACTACTAATTTACATACACATTCATCAATTCTTCTATGTCAACATTCTGCCAACACTTCCATCAATACATACAATTATTCAAGTGTCCCCAAGCTGCCGAAAACCTTCTTCAACACCACATTGCCCTACAATTCATCAATTCTCATCCAAGTGCCAAAATCACCATATAAACATGAAGTAATTCACTAGGTTATTAAATCATCATGATCAACACCATTTCTCATCAAATATATGCACAAATATCTCATCAAAAACATGACTCCATGGCTGTCCAAAATGAAAACAACAATAACTCTTCAAACTCAAAATTTTCCTTCACAAAACCAACACCCATAACATGCACACAAAACTTAACAAAGCTATCTTCAAAAACACTAACTTACCTTATGGTTGGAGCTTGTTAAACCTTGCTTAAACCTCTCAAATTTGGTATCAAACTCTTCCTTGTGATGAGTAGACAAAGTTTCATGAAGGAACCTAAGTGATTTGGGGTTGAAATGAGGGATGGATCAAGCTTGCATGCAAACGCCCATGGAGTTTTTTCTTGGTTCTTCAATTCGGCTGGTTTGGTTGTTTTGGAGAAGATGAATATTTCTGCTAGTTTAGTGGAGTTACAGCTGCCCTTTTGTGTTTATTTTATTCCTTAGTGGTCCACTCATTTAAATTATATCATAAATTAAGCTTAAATGTGTTATTTACACATTTTTCACCCCACTTTTGGCTATTTGTATTAGGTACCCCTCTTTTAATTTTTCATTTCATTTTCTAAGTGTAATATTATTTATTTTTAATGGACATTTAGGTCAAAAGACAATTCGGGGTGTCGAATGACCATAATGCCCCTGTTCGGGTTACGTTCCCGATTTTTCGGTAACACCGTATTTTGTCTGTTTTTCGATTTCTCACTTTTCTTTGTACTAATTATTTAATTTTTCTTTAATCTTTCTAGTGAGATTTATACTTCAATAAGGGTCTATTTATGTCCTAAAAATGTTTTCCAGGGTTCCCATGATCAGGGCAGATCAACGGTCCACAGTGAATTCCTGCATGTCACCCATCGCTAGGTTTCCCGGCTCACTTACTCGGTTACATTTCTTTGCTATGATTTTTCCTTTGTTTTTCTTGTATTTTCTTTTCTTGTATTTCATTATTTATGTCTCCTCTCTCATATCAAGGTGTGGTTCTAGGCATCCTAGCTGTCCGGACAACACTAGTCACCGGAACAGTAGAACGCACTACCGAACTTAGGGGTGTTACAATTCTCCCCCCCTTAAATAAATTTTGTCTCGAAATTTTAGCTGGCATTAGTCTCTGAACAGCTGTGGGTGTTGTCTCCTCATATCCTCTTCACGTTCCCAAGTAGCTTCCTGGCCTGAATGATGGTTCCACAGCACTTTAACCAGGTGTATCTGTTTGTTCCTCAGCTGCTTCACCTCATAAGCCAGAATTTTTATGGGTTCTTCCTCATATGAGAGGTCTGGATTTACTTCAATCTCTTCAATCGACGACATGAGATGGGTGCGATCTGTACCTCCTTAACATGGACACATGGAAGACACTGTGTATCCTTGCTAGCTCGGAGGTAATGCCAACCGATATGCCAAAGGACCCACTCTTTCCGTAACCTCATATGGTCCGATGAAACGAGGACTCGCTTTCCCTTCTCGCCAAATCTCATAATCCTCTTCCAAGGAGAAACTTTGAGGAATACCTTATCACCCATTGCATATTCAATATCTCTTCTCTTGAGATCAACATAGGACTTACGGCGGTGCGATGCAGCCTTGAGCCTATCTCGATCAACTGATCTTTTCCTCTGTCTGGATAATTTCGGCCCAATCATCTTCCTTTCACCTACTTCATCCCAACATAAAGGAGTTCGCACTTTACGCCATACAAAGCTTCATATGGAGGCATCCCTATGCTTGATTGGTAGTCGTTGTTATAAGCAAACTCAATCAAAGGCAAGTGTGTATCCCAACTACCTTCAAATTCAATCACACAAGCCCGTAGCATATCCTCCAATATCCGAATAACCCTCTCGCATCGCCATCCGTCTGTGGGTGGAATGTCAGGTCTTTGAAGTTCAATCTAGTTCCTAGGGCTCTCTCAAGACTACCCTGGAATCTAGAAGTGAACCTAGGATCTCTGTCGACACAATTGATATTGGCACTCCATGCAATTTTACAATCTCATATATGTACAATCCGCCAATCTTTCTGTGCTATAGTCCATCCGAACTGGCAAAAAGTGAGCAGACTTGGTCAATCTGTCAACTATAACCCATACTGCATCATGACTACTCTGTGTCCTTGGAAGTCCTGTAACAAAATCCATAGTTATCCGTTCCCATTTCCACTCTGGTACTGACAAAGGATGTAACAAACCAGCTGGAACTTGATGTTCTGCCTTTACTTGCTAACAAGTTAGGCATTTGGAAATGAATTCAGCTATATCTCTCTTCATACCCATCCACCAGTAATGTTCTTTCAGCCCTCTGTACATTTTAGTTCCACCAGGGTGCATAGCAAATGGAGACTCATGTGCTTCCTTCATAATGATCTGTCTTAATTCAGCGTCATTAGGAACGCACATTCTACCCTTATGTAGCAATAAATCATCATCTTTCACAGAAAATTCAGGTTTCTTGCCCTGCTGGACTTCTTTCAGTAGCTTCTGATATTTTTCATCACTCTGAGCAGCCATTCTGATCTGATTAATCAACACTGGCTGTACATGCCATGCAACTACTGTCTGTCCCTCATCATCAATCTCTAAACTGGCATGCTGTGCTTTCAATTCATATACCATGGACAAAGGAGAAACTCTGAGACTTGCCGTAGTCTTGCGACTTAAGGCGTCAGCCACCACATTTGCTTTCCCTGGCTGATAGTCTATTAAGCAATCATAGTCTTTAATGAGTTCCAACCATCTCCTCTGCCTCAAATTCAATTCCTTCTGGGTGCCTAAGTACTTCAGGCTCTTGTGATCTGTGTAAATGTAGCATTTCTCCCCATACAAATAGTGTCTCCAGATCTTCAGAGCAAAAACAATAGCTGCTAACTCCAGATCATGTGTTGGGTAGTTCCTCTCATGCGGTTTCAGCTGGCGTGATGCATATGCAATGACATTCCGATCTTGCATCAGTACACAGCCTAACCCATTGTGAGAAGCATCACTATAAACTGTGTATTCTTTACCCGGAGTAGGTAAAGTGAGAACTGGAGCTTCAGTTAAACACCTCTTCAACTCATCAAAACTCTGCTGACATTTATCAGTCCACTGAAATTTTACATCTTTCCGAAGCAGCTTGGTCAGTGGAGAAGATAACATGGAAAACCCCTTCACAAACCGACGGTAATATCCAGCTAGACCCAGAAAACTGCGAATTTCTGTGATGTTCCTGGGCGGCTTCCAATTAAGGATAGCTTCTACCTTGCTGGAATCTACCTTGATCCCTTCAGCTGACACAACATGTCCCAAAAAGGAGATTTCTTTCAGCCAAAATTCACATTTCGACAATTTGGCGTATAGTTCTTTCTCCCTTAGAATCTGCAGTACAATCCGCAGATGTCTGTCATGCTCCTCTGCATTCCTTGAATATATCAAAATGTCATCAATAAATACCACCACAAATTGATCAAGATATGGTCTGAAGATAGTGTTCATCAGATCCATAAAAGCAGCTGGAGCATTTGTCAACCCGAATGGCATTACTAGAAACTCATAGTGGCCATATCGAGTTCTGAAAGCAGTTTTTGGAATACTCTGCTCTTGCACCTTCAACTGATAATAACCAGATCACAAATCAATTTTGGAGAATACAGCTGCACCCTTCAATTGATCAAACAGATCATCAATGCGAGGCAATGGATATCTGTTCTTTATTGTCACCTTATTCAACTGCCGGTAGTCTATACATAAGCGGAGAGTACCATCTTTCTTCTTAACAAACAACACTGGTGCTCCCCAAGGTGACACACTAGGGCGGATGAAGCCCTTTTCAAGTAATTCTTGCAATTGTATCTTCAACTCCTTCAACTCTGCTGGTGCCATTCTGTATGGTGTTATGGAGATTGGATCCACACCAGGCAGAACATTAATTTCAAACTGCACTTCTCTTTCCGGAGGTAATCCTGGTAATTCATCAGGAAATACATCTGGAAAATCATGTACTGTAGGGATGTCTTTCAATGCTGGACTCCCCACTTGGGTGTCTACCACATGTGCCAAGTATGCTTCACACCCCTTTCTGATCATTTTTCTGGCTAGTGCAGCCGAAATGATGTTTGATGGCAATAGCTGCCTCTCCTTGTATCACCACATCAGCATCTTGAGGAGATGTCTTGACCTCATACCAATCATGGCATGATGCCTAGCTAACCAATCCATGCCCAAGATGATATCATAATCTCTGAAGGGCATTTCAATGAAATCAGACAAGAAAGTGTGTCCTTGGATCACCAAAGGACAATCTCTATACATTCTATTAACCCTGACCTCCTGTCCTAACGGACTTGTTACTAGCACCTCAAAGTCCATTTTTGTACATGGAACAGCAATGCAATCAATGATGCTAGCACTCACATAAGAATGGGTAGAGCCTGGATCAAATAACACAAACACATTTTGGTTAAAAGTTGAGAAGGTACCAGCCACAACATCAGATGTCTTTGCCTCTTCTCTCTGTCTCATGGCATAGACTCTGACTGGAGCACTATCTTGCTCTGAGTGTTTTACTGTGCCTTGGCTGCCTGCTGGGTTACCTCTACCCCTGCCTCTACCTCTGCTAGGTGGTTGTGAGCTTCTAGTGCAGGCTCGAATCGACCTTCTGCAGTAGTAGGAGGTGGTCCGACTCTGCGATCATCGGTGCGATCCTTGGCAAAGTGTCCTGTGCCTCCACGATTATAACAGAGCTCCAATAGCCTTGTAGCATATCCCACCATGATTTCTTCCACAAGTTTCACATTGGCGGGAGGATAGGAACCTCGGTACTCACGACCGGATAGGGAGGTCTCGTCACGAATATCTTCCCCTACGGACTTCTTGCCACCTCTGCCATGTCCCCATAGTTCTTCCTCTTTCCAAGATGACCACTTTGGAACTACATTCTCTTGATTTTCCCTCTTTCTCTATCTTCTCTGATCTCTTTTTCTCTGGAGCAGTCTCAAACTCAACTCTTTCCAACTCTAGGGCTTGAGAAACAAGTTCAGAGAAGTTAGTGTGTTTGAAGCGGAGCACTTGTACTGACGATCGGGCTTCAAGCCAGTTTCAAACCTCTTGCATCTTTCCCTGCTGGTAGAGAGTAGACTCACTGCATAATGGCTAAGGCGGGAAAATTCTCTTTCATACTCAGCCACTGATCTGTTCCCCTGTTTCAGACTTAAGAATTCTTGTAGCTTCTGGTCTACATAAGCATCAGGGACATATTTCTGCCTGAATTCCCTGAGGAAGTCATTCCATGTTAGCACTGCAGGTTCTACCAGACTGTGGGGAATGGTTTTCCACCAGTCATAAGCATCCCCCTGTAGCAGAGATACGGAGTATTCAAGTCTGAGCTCCTCTGTACAATGAAGTTTCTTGAACACCCTATCCATCCTCTCTAACCACTGTTCAGCTTCTAGAGGATCTACTGTCCCCTTGAACTCTGTAGCCCCATACTTCATCAATTTATCATACTGCCTTGTAGGAGACTGTGGTTGTACCACTGGTGTCTGTATTGGGACTTGAGTAGGCGCATTACCAGCCATTTGTTGGAACATTGCAGCCATCTGGCCGAGCGAGCGAAAGCAGAAGCTGCAGATCGGGTGGTCTTCTTGAACCACTAACATTTTGTAGGCCTGGGGCATCCCCTTGCACCTCAGCCTCAATAGACTGATCGACTGAATGATCACCCTCTTCCATATTCAATGCGAGAATCTTAGCTTTCCTGAACAAATAACACAAGGATATTCACTCTCGTTAGTGCATATTTATACTGTAATGTACTGTATGTATCAAACAATGATATTGAGCAGTTGTACTATGAAGAAAGAACATTCATATAACAGGTGAAAACAGAATTTAAAAACTTTGCTCTGATACCACTAAAACATGTCACACCCTACCCCTCTGTAAGGCATAACATGATCCCGTAGTATACCTAATGAATTACCAACTCCGTCTACTGATAACCCATTAAATACACTACAAGGGATTTTAAAAACTTTTCTTACTTCTTTTACAGTGGTGAGCACTATTTACAGGTGTTAAAGACTTTGGTGAACTGAAGTGAAACAACTAACTCATTTGATTTATTTGGAATTTCTGTAAAAATTTTGGCAAAGTGCCATCTGTATTTTGGACAAAACAGTTCTTCTGAAAAACCTGTAAAAAGCACTTCAATAATTTTCCAAATCTCAACCCCAATACATTTCTCAACACAACAATTTATCAACTCAATTCCATAGAAATTTTTCAAAGTCTGAGATAAGGAAATATAATACAATTTTTATAAGTCAAATAACTCATAATTAATTTACAACTTCAAGGTACAATTTGAATTTAGAACTGCTCAAAACCAAAACAAAATGTACATACAGTGTCATACATTACAGTACAAAATGCAAAATATTGGTATACTCATTATACTGTAATCCTCATTTGGATATGCTAGACCTAGTCTGCCACATCTGTCTCTCTACTGCGATAAAGAATAAAAAGCTATCGCTGAGACAATGTCTCAGTGGTGCACAATATTAACCAAATACAATTTAAATCACAGTTCATAAGTCATGTAAATAGTGGATACTTAAAATCATAGTTAAATTCAAGACAGTAATTGTCAACAAGAATTTAAACTCCATTTGTCAATATCACAATAATTTTCAATAAGTCAGATCATGGTTGAATTCAATAGACAGTATATGTCAATGAGAGTTTAAATCCATTTCACAATCTCACAATGCAAATCAATAAATCACACACAGCTTAATCATGATCCATAGTTCAATTCGTCCCAAAAGCCAATGGCTAATGAAGTATTCAATTTGTCCCAAAAGTCGATGACTAATGAGGAATAATATAGCTAGCTAGCAAAAATATGAGTACTCATCCAATTCATCCTCAACAGGCACACACCTCAACACTTCAGCCAGAGAGGGAATTCAATTCGTCCCATTAGACAAGCTAATGAGGAATACAATCAATATACATGATAGCTGTGGTTTCAAACCATTTCCAATGCTTTTTAATCAATAAGTATCCATCAATGTCATTCAAACAATTTTTCACAGTTTCAAACCATTCACAATATTTTTCAATCAATAAGTGTCCATCAAACACATTTCCACAATTTAAAACAATGATATACAAATAGTCAATATTTATTTCCATTGAAAATAATTCAAAAGAAACAGTTGTTGTGCACAAACCTCTGATGATTTGTCCCGGTCCGACTCGGTGTTTCCTTCCTTTTCTTTGAGTCCTTGTTAACTGAGAAACACAATTTGAAGTGTTTCAGTGCTAAATTAAACTGTCTCTATTGATGGTGTTTGGTAAATAATGCACTGAACTCAATTATTCACTTAATCACCTAATATACTGACCCTCGTTGCGTTTTAGGTAAATTAGGTTTTAGTGTCGTTAATATGTCACATTCGATAGGGTTTTAGGTTTGGTACGTTTTACCAAAGTCATTTCCTTGTTTAGTGCATTTTAATGCAAATTCTTTGGATCAGGGACCTTTGGTTTGACTTAGCCAGACGATCTAGTTCCCTCGGTTTTAGGGTCTCGGTCGAAACTACAAACTTGTAGATCTAGGTCTTATGGACCGCGGTGCAAAATTTCAGGTCATTCCGAGTTAAGTAGACCAAGTTATGGTCATTACACTATTGCTGGTCAAATGGTATCAATTTAGGTCAATTTTAGGTCAATTTGGTCAACTCTGGTTCGGCCAGTTTTTGGACCCGAACTTGTGCAAGTTGTTTGACTTGCTTATGGTCATTTCTGGGCTTTGGTGTCTTCATAAGACTTGTAGATATGGGTCTTAACTATTCTTGGTCAAAATTTCAGGTCAATTGGACCTGGTTTGAGTGAGTTATGGCCTAAACACTCACTGCTGCCCAATTGGTCATTTTTCAGGTCCTAATTGCACCTAATCCGAATTGGTCATTTTCTTAGGTCACCTTGCAAGCAGAATTTTGGTATGTTTTCTCAATGAAAGTTGGCACATTTTGTGCCTAGTTTCACCTCCAATTGGTCTCATACCCATTGAGGTTACACATTTAAAGTTATAGGTCTATTTGCACACTGTCCTCTTTATGTCTTTCAAACCCCAATTCAAACACACATTTAACTTGCTCTACTTTAAATCCCCATACCTAATTCTGATTTTATACCATTCCATATTCATTTATCACTTCTTACTATGGTCAATTTGGACAGAATACAAACATTCTCAATACATCAAATACAACCCTAAACCACAAAGTCCAAATTTAGCAATATATGTACATAAATACACCTAATCATTACATATAATTTCCACTACTAATTTACATACACATTCATCAATTCTTCTATGTCAACATTCTGCCAACACTTCCATCAATACATACAATTATTCAAGTGTCCCCAAGCTGCCGAAAACCTTCTTCAACACCACATTGCCCTACAATTCATCAATTCTCATCCAAGTGCCAAAATCACCATATAAACATGAAGTAATTCACTAGGTTATTAAATCATCATGATCAACACCATTTCTCATCAAATATATGCACAAATATCTCATCAAAAACATGACTCCATGGTTGTCCAAAATGAAAACAACAATAACTCTTCAAACTCAAAATTTTCCTTCACAAAACCAACACCCATAACATGCACACAAAACTTAACAAAGCTATCTTCAAAAACACTAACTTACCTTATGGTTGGAGCTTGTTAAACCTTGCTTAAACCTCTCAAATTTGGTATCAAACTCTTCCTTGTGATGAGTAGACAAAGTTTCATGAAGGAACCTAAGTGATTTAGGGTTGAAATGAGGGATGGATCAAGCTTGCATGCAAACGCCCATGGAGTTTTTTCTTGGTTCTTCAATTCGGCTAGTTTGGTTGTTTTGGAGAAGATGAATATTTCTGCTGGTTTAGTGGAGTTACAGCTGCCCTTTTGTGTTTATTTTATTCCTTAGTGGTCCACTCATTTAAATTATATCATAAATTAAGCTTAAATGTGTTATTTACACATTTTTCACCCCACTTTTGGCTATTTGTATTAGGTACCCCTCTTTTAATTTTTCATTTCATTTTCTAAGTGTAATATTATTTATTTTTAATGGACATTTAGGTCAAAAGACAATTCGGGGTGTCGAATGACCATAATGCCCTGTTAGATTCACGTTCGATTTTTCGGTAACACCGTATTTTGTCTGTTTTTCGATTTCTCACTTTTCTTTGTACTAATTATTTCATTTTTCTTTAATCTTTCTAGTGAGATTTATACTTCAATGAGGGTCTATTTATGTCCTAAAAATGTTTTCCAGGGTTTCCCATGATCCGAGGGCAGATCAACGGTCCACGCCGTGACTTCGGTCTGGTCACCATCGCTAGGTTTCCCGGCTCACTTACTCGGTTACATTTCTTTGCTATGATTTTTCCTTTGTTTTTCTTGTATTTTCTTTTCTTTTATTTCATTATTTATGTCTCCTCTCTCATATCATGGTGTGGTTCTAGGCATCCTAGCTGTCCGGACAACACTAGTCACCGAGCAATGACGCACTCACCGAACTTAGGGTGTTCTGACAATTGCTAGTTGTTGTTCTTTGCATTGCCATGGTTTGCAGATTTTGTCAATTACCTGTCATGTGGAGTTCTCCCACCAGATTTGAGCTATCAACAAAAAAAGAAATTTTTGCATGATGTGAAATTTTATACATGGGAGGATCCATTGTTATTCAAGAGATGTAATGATGGCCTAGTTAGAAGATGCGTGCCTAAAGACGAAATAGGAAACATTTTAGAGCACTGTCATTCTTCTGAATATGTAGGTCATTTTAGTGTGGATAAAATAGTGGGTAAAATACTTCAACCTGGATTCTATTGGCCAAACATGTTTAAAATTGTGAGAGAATTTATTTTGAGATGTGATAGATGTAAAAGAGTGGGGAATATTTCAAGGAAAAATGAAATGCCACAATAAGGAATTTTGGAGATTAAGTTATTTGATGTTTGGGGCATAGATTTCATGGGACCATTCCCATTATCTTTTGGGAATAAGTACATTTTGGTAGGTGTGGATTATGTGTCTAAATGGGTTGAGGCCATTGCTTCCCCTACAAATAATGCAAGAATAGTAATGAAATTTTTGAAAAAGTTTATTTTCACTAGATTTGGAGCTCCAATAGCTATAATCAGTGATGGTGGATCTCATTTCTGCAATAAACAGTTTGAAAATCTTTTGAAGAAATATGGGATTACTCATAAAGTAGCTACACCTTATCATTCTCAGACTAGTGGGCAAGTTGAAGTATCGAATAGGGAATTAAAGAGAATTCTGGAAAAAATTGTTAATCACTCAAGGAAGGATTGGTCATTGAGGCTAGATGATGCATTATGGGCATATAGGACAGCTTACAAGACACCCATTAGAACTGCACCTTTTAAGCTAGTCTATGGGAAATCATGTCATTTGCTAGTTGAGTTGGAGCACAAAGCATATTGAGCAATCCGAACTTTGAATTTTGACTTAAACAATGCTAGAGAGAAAAGGTTACTTCAATTAAATGAACTTGAAGAGATAAGGTTGGATGCATATGAGAATGCTAGGATTTTTAAGGAAAGGACTAGATTTTGGCAAGATAAGTATATTAAAAGAAAGGAGTTTAAAGAGGCTGATCTGGTTTTATTGTATAATTCTAGACTTAGACTCTTTCCTGGAAAGTTGAAATCAAGATGGTCTGATCCTTTCAAGATCGTCAAAGTTTATCCACATGGAGCTGTGGATATTTGGAGTGAAAATTCTAGTCTTTTTTAAGTTGATGGTCAAAGGCTCAAGATTTATATCACAGGCTAGCCCATTGAGAAGGGAATAAGTTGTTTCCTTGATGATCCACCAATTCACTGAATTAAAGAGGGTCAAGCTAATGACCAAAAATTAACGCTCTTTAGGAGGCACCTCAAAATTTTTCCTTATACTTAATTTTTCTTTTATTTTGTTTCATCTTATATCCCATTGAACTCAAATTTGACATTAAAATTTCTTTCTGCAGGTTGGTGAAGATTTTCAAGCAAATGTGTATGCTGAATTGAAAGAATTAATGCCTTGGAAGTTGTTGAACCTTATATTTGTCTTTCATGATGCATATTGTTTTTAACAAAGTCAAATCTGAACTAATTTAAGCTTTATGTCTGATTGCAGCAACATGGTGGAGTGAAAGGCCATTTTAGTTGCAGCATTTTGAGGAAATTAGTGAGAAATATAGGAACTTTCATGGTAATCAATAGCAACATGCTTTTAATTTTACTTTTTGGGTAATTAATTTTGATATAGTGCACTGAGATCGACATATTTGCTATTGTATATTTTGTGAAATTTCATAATACAATTATGCAGAAATTTAATCATGTGAACAGTGTCTGCAGCAGAATTTTATTCCTTGTTCATGAATTTTTAATGATGAGTTTAGGGTTAATTTGGGTGTTATTCCTTGTGGTGTGATTGTTAATATGAATATTACTTGAATAATGTTTTAGTTTGTATTTGGTGGATTGATAGATTTTAATTGTTCTTGGCGATTAATTGGGTTTCAATTGAATTTTGAGTGAAATTTCTGTGCAAATTGTGTTTTGGGTTTGGTTTTAGTGTGTTTAGGATCACATTTCTGGGTTTTTTATCAGGTCATTTAACACTAGGTTCAACATGATGTATGCTGGGGGCAGTATCACCACCAAAACATGTTCTTGGCACTTTAAATTGCTAAAAATGTAAACACTGCCGAGAGTTTCAAGGGGTCTCACATGCCTCATGTAGCACTTCATGTACAATAACATGGTGCATGTCATTTTTCCCTTTTATTCCAACATGCCTCATGTTATTCATCTTACACCAAATCACACAAGGCATGTCACCCCTCACTATTCTTAACATGCCTCATGTTAGACACTAGGTATATCACCACTTAAACCTTTACCCTAGCCATTTTATCTTATTTCATCTCATCAGCTGCACGACCTAAGCTTTCACTGTTCCTTCCATGGTGCGCACCAAATAGTTTTCAACCCACATACCCAAGCTGAGAGCCATAAAAATGGCTGCTAATAGTAATTCTTCAACCCCAACACCAAACCCTACACCACCCAATGCTTAACCTGAAACACCCATTTCGTCCCCAAATCCCCAAATTCCCGATCCGAACCCTAGTTCTCCATCTCGCCATTCCTCGCATTCCACCCCTAATCCCAACAATGCTACCCAAGACACCACACCTCCCTCCCAAAAACACACCAAATTCGCCCCTTCAGCTGTATATGAGACACGAAAAAGAAAGAAACCAGTTCTCCACTCCTCTGCTTCACCGAAACAGCCTAGAGTTGTTTCCCCAAGACCCGTTAGTGCCAGAACCCGCTCTACTGCCCAAAATTTTATTTCACCTCAGGTTTCTTCTGCTCCAATTAGGGTCCAATCGCCCCTACATCATTCACCAACAGTGTCTCAAACTGCTTCGGTTATCCCTCAATCTGGAAATTAGGTAAACTCATCTTACCCATGGACTTTTAGGGAATTTGAAATGGTGAAAAAGTATGAGGCCCTTGCTAAAAAGAAAATTTTAGCTATCAAGTACATTGATGAACACAGTCTTAGGGAAATAGGGCTTTATGAATCTGTTAGTGAATATTTGGAAAATATAGGTTGGAGTGATTTTGCTAGGATTCAAGAACCTACTTCTAGGGAATTGATAATTGAGTTTTTAAGCTCATTGCAATTGGACTTCCAACCTATGAAAAGTAACCATAGGGACACCATTTCAGTTAGGTGTTTGGGTTAGGACAGAGAATTTGACACTGTTCAAGTGAATGCCTTATTTAGTTTTTGTAATGATGGAGCAAAAGTGATAGAGTGGCAAAGGACTATTTATGACCCCCCTACATTTTAGAAGTCCATTGCACTATATGGGAAATACTACAACCCTAGTTCTGCTAAGGCCTCAGCTATTCAAGACCCTGCTCTGAGATACTTGTAAAGATTCATGTCTTACACTATACTAGGTAGACGGCACAGTGATGGGGTTGTAGGACAGAATGATTTATTCTTTTTATGGTGCATGAAAGAGAAGAAAAAAAATAAATGGTAAAATAAATGGTACTTATTTTCTTTGCTCACAAATGGAACGTATAGTCTCTAAGCATTTAGCTGGTAGTATAGTTATTGGAGGGAAGGTGACTGTAACTGCCAAATTATTTGGTTTTAACCCTGACTAGTATGCTATGGTGTCTATGGTTGGCCAGTCTTTTCTAGATAGAATTATTATGACTCAAATGAAAATTTGTGTAAAGAGGGGAGATGTTTATGTGTTGGTAAATTGGGGACATGAGAGTACAGAGCAGCAGCAATCACAGGGTATAGGACAGCATACTGATACTGGTCCTTCTAGCTCATACCCACCTACTACTGGACAATCGGACTTACTTGTTTTTCTTAAAGATTTGGAAGCAAAAATTAACAGAATGAGTGCAGCACAACAGCCTATTTCTAATGCTAATTCTGATATTGTGGTTACTTTAAAAGCTTTAGAAGCTAAGGTTGATACTCTTAGTCAGAATCAAGCCAAGTTTGAGAAAAAGATTAAAAAGAAGTTTTCTTCATTCAGGAAAAAACAGAAAATTCATGATAAAGAAATGATTGACATTTACAACAAGCTGACAGCCTCTTTTAACCAGCTGTACAAAAGGGGCTAAGACATTTTTAAAGAGATGAAGGCTATGGTAGAAAACCTAGATACTGCTTCTAAGAAATCCAATGAGCAAGCACCTGCAGCATCAAATGAGCCAGTGCCATCCACCAATGAAGAAGACCAACCAGTTGTTTAGTTTTAGAATTTTGTTTTTGTTAATTTCAGTTAGTTTCTAAAACTTTAGCTTTTAATTGTGCACATTAGTCAATTTGCTTTATTTTTCAACTGTTAATTTCCTAGTTATTGGAACTTTCATATGTTTTATCTATTTGTAAATGATTTAATTTTTGTTTCTTTTAATTTTGTTTGTTTCATGAATCTTAAGTTGGCTTGTTCATTGTTGCTAGCTGCCTTAGTTTCTTTTGCTGTGATACTTGCACTATCTTTGTTGTCCAGATTTCTATTGAATTGATCATTTTCTTTAATTTCAGTTTCTATAGGCTATTGTAATAGCATTACTGAATTATTGTAGGGGGGTGGGCGTGAGGCGAAATATCATCCATTAGAATTATATAAAATGCACCAGGTAATGCCCAGGAAAGATGGTGGAGTCACAATGGTCTCACTTAAGTACCACCTCCTTAGACAGCATTTCCTAGACATGCACTTCATACAATCCTAATAGAATCAAACCACTGGTAAGTACCGTCTTCCCATAACACTACCACGGTACTAAGGATTTATGCCACGAAGGCATAGATAGACAGGAGTCGCCACCCGGGTAATAACCGGGACATATTCAGTGTTTCTTCCGAGGGTCATGGATGGCAACTTACTCCTTGCAGAGTTTCCACAACCGTCATTACCATAGCCCAATGTCTAGGTTCGGAATAGTGGGTACATAAGGGGAAGGTGTTAGGCACCCCTTACGCCTGGTCTAACCTCGTTAATTCGAGTGCCAGTCCTCTACTAATGTTTCTAGAATTCTTATTTATTATTCCTTTATTAAACTTTATCCTAAAAATGCAATTCTAATCCTACACACGCAAGTAATTCACAAAAGGATTGTTGTTTACACACAATTTTCATGCACAAGTAATTCTTATCTATGGGGTTGCTAATTATTTAAATGATATTTACCAGATGACTAAAATTAATTTATTATTGAGAATTTAATTTACAAACAAATTCAATTTCAAATAACCCTACGTTTCTATTTAACCTAATTAATTAATTTTCACCAAGTTACCCTAAGGATAATTAAACTAAGTTAATTATGTACATGTATAATTTATTCTAATATCACATAAGGCCCAAACAATCACAACCTAATAAAGATTTCTAACATGCAAATTTATTTTACAATTACCAAGTATTAAATTAAATTTATTTACATGCCAATGTTAGTTTAATTTACAAACAAGATTAATTTTAATTTACAAAGTATTTATTTAAATTAATTACATGCAAAAATCACTTAAATTAAAAACAAAGTTAATTTTAAGTTACCAAATAAAAGTTCTATTATTACTACAATTTCATGCCAATGGTTATTCGAGAAGTTTTAGAGCTACTTACCTGTTGGTAAATGCAGTTGCCATTGGGGCAAGCTACCCTTAAAAAAGGGTCTTCTCTTCTAGTATGGCAATGATATCCCTGGCTTACTCCCATTTAGCTCCATATAAGCTCCGCGCAAATGCCCTCTTTGGTACTTACCTTAGGGCTACTTACCAATTTTGTATGTAATAAAAAATAAAGAAACTAAAGAAAATAAAAGAAATAAAGAAAATATTAATAACAATTTACATTGAATTCTAACTCTAGTCTCCTAAAGGGTTAAGATTCCTAATTAGTTACAACTACCTAATGGTCTAAGTCTTCTAACATGATCCAAACACTTTATAACCCTTCTTGAATTAAAAGAATACAGAAAATAGATCAAATATCAATTAAAACCTAAGAAAATACAAGAACATGCATAAATATACAATTTTCAAATTCTGGCAGATTAACAGTAGCAAGAAATTCGATTTTTTAAAAATAGTTAAACATACCTGAAAATCATAAAAAAATTACAGAAGATAACCTACATATCATACAATAACATAAAATTTATAAATCAAACAAAACCCTAGCTTAATGATCTACATAAATCGTAACTCTTCTAAGTGACAGAATCATACTACTTTTTTGTAAAATTCACAACTCATTAACCACAAAAGATATGAATGCAAAACCAATTGGAAAAGATTCATAAGATTCTGAAGTTAATTTTAGACACTAGATTTGCACAAAAATATTAAGGAACAAGGGAGATATGGGCTCCACAAGTCGGATATCTTGCAAATCAGATTTTACAGGAACCCTAACTTCAAACAGCCATAACTTACAAAATATTAAAGCTTTTTTAGTGATTCTTGAGCTTAAAATTAATGGAATTTCGTGTAGAATATGAATATAATTTTTACAAATTTTTTACAGATTCAAAAAATAAAGAAAAATAATAAAAATACAAGAGACAGAAACTAAACATGTGCAGAGTTGTGTATCCCCTCAAATTAAACATGATTACATGATCTATATGAACATATAAAATAAATTGAAGACAAAGAGCATAGAATTAAAATATTGTGTGGCATAGATCTTGAAAAGAAAACAATAAAAACTGACCTTCCAGAAATCTTGTATGAAAATCTTCTTGAAGAAAAGAAAAAAAAAAAAGGAAGAACTCAAAAAGTCTTGAATATCTCTAAATTTCTTATAGCTCTGAATTTTCTCTTCCTATTTCCTCCCATCATCCCCTTCTTCTCTTCTCTAGTAGGGTATTTATAGGGTTTTGGGAGAGAGGTGTGATAGGGTTTGGAGTCTTAGGATGATAAAGTTTAGATGACTTAAACAACTACAATTGCGAGTCGAATAAGACTGGGATATGGGTGAGGTGTTTCAACCAATAGGAAGACAGAAAAAAATGGAAGGCACCAATAGGGAATGAGGAAGAGGTGTGGTAGGATTTGGAGTCTTAGGGTGATAAAGTTTAGATGACTTAAACAACTACGATTGCAGAATTCGAATAAGACTGGGATATGGGTGAGATGTTTCAACCAATAAAAAGACAGGAAAAAATGGAAGGCACCAATAGGGAGTGAGGAAGAGAGTGGGCTTAAGGAGGAGAGAGATATTTTGTTATTTTAATTTTTAGAAAATAATTAAATGGGTCCCATTTAAAATTCCTAACTAGGCTTTCTTAGGCTTATAGAGCCCAATTAAACTTAATTAGATCCATTTAAGAACTACCCATATTAAATTTAAACAAAATAAAATTTTATTTAAATTTAATTAAATTAATTTCCCCAAAATTTTATTATTATTTTTATTTTTTTCAAGATCATGCCACGGAATTAATAATTCAGCTCCATGCCTCCAATTACATCTTACAGTCATATAATTTTTCATCATCGGGTTTCCCACGGCCTCAATGCACATACTCATCACAAAATAAGGGTCTACAATTATTGACAATACAGTAACTGCTCTTCTCTTAGCCTTGACAATTTAGCCTCTATGGTAACTTCTCGACATTCATCTGCCACATGTTGACACTGCTTCCTTTTATCATGCCTCATGTTAAGGGTTATGCTCTCCTATGAGCTATTTGCATTCCCTAAAATTTTCAAAAGTTTTGAAACCCACTGAAATTTTCATGGAGGATGACATGCCCCATGTTGATACCCCATATCAGTTCCTTAGCAGTTGGCACAAGGCATGCTAATTTACCTTTACTTCAACACGCCTCATGCTTTTTGATTAACATGCGTCATGCTCCCAACACTTATAATTCACATGCCTCATGTACATATTCTGATCATTCACCACTAGGCATGTACGTTCTACATAGTAACTCTGCTCCACTCTTTCTTAGTTTATATCTCTCCAAGTTATCATTTATTGATTTCATTGATATTTCTACCACGTCGATTAAGCCAATGAGGACATTGCCTCATTTGAGTTTGGGGGAGGGCAAAATCTTTGCAAAAATTTTTAATCCTTTTTATTTACATTACTTAAATTGCATTTCATTTATACTTAGTTACTTAGTTCACATACACCATACACCTACAACATGTAAATATATAAACTTGCATATAGATATCATATAGATTATGTATAGTTTTTATTTCATTTTTTTATTTTTATTTAATTTTTGCATTCATTTTAGAAATCATGCATACATAAAAAAATATAAATAAATAAATTTTTACCTAATTCTTAGAAGTTTGAGAATCATTTTGAAAAGCAATTGAGCTTGCCTCTAGATGGGTTTGATGGATAGAAAGTTCCGAATTGGTATAAGGCTATGAGATTCTTATCTAGGTTTATATCTTCTTAGCCAAGGGCCACCCAATTAATTACATTGAGTTTTGAGTGCTTAAAGAAAACTCTAGAGTAAGAAATAACTAATTGTGTCTCACCAATCCTTGAATAAGCCTTCTAGACCTTTCGAGGCGAAATTTTAGCATTCACTT
This sequence comes from Hevea brasiliensis, assembly GCF_030052815.1. Taxonomy (NCBI): domain Eukaryota; kingdom Viridiplantae; phylum Streptophyta; class Magnoliopsida; order Malpighiales; family Euphorbiaceae; genus Hevea; species Hevea brasiliensis. The sequence goes on from NC_079504.1 coordinate 22,126,232, forward strand.
GAAAAGATAAATTATTAAGGCATTTTTCGAATTTTAAACCCACATTTTTTGCCTTAACCAACCTCATTTTAAATTTTCCCTTTGAAACCAATTTGAGCCTTCATTTATACCCCTTATTTCCTTGGCACCCATAATTTACCTAGCCATAGACCTAAACACTTACCTACCTTTCGTGAGAATAATTTGTTTAAGTGATGGATATGCAAAAAAAAAAAAAAAAAAAAAAAAAAAAAAAAAAAAAAAAAAAGGTATATAACAATCAAGTGGGAGAAGTACTAACATAAAATTGGCTAGCAATCATATCATGTTGCGTAAAAAAAAAATTTTAAATTATTTACCACCCAAGTATACAAAGAAATGAGTTTGGGGGTGTATTAAAAAGGGACAATTGCAATGCAAAATTCAATGTTATTTATGTAATCCCTAAAAGAGTTGCAAAAAAAAAAAAAAAAAATTTGTATGCTAGCATTGGTGATTTATTGTAAAGTTCTTCCTCCCATTTGATTCTTAAAATAAATAATAATAATAATAATAATAATAATAATAATAATAATAATAATAATAATAATAATAATAATAATAATAATAATAATAATAATAATAATAAAGTGTATCTTGATCTTTTTAACAATTTAATTATTTTCATGTTTTGCTTCCCTTTTACCTTTTCTTGTTAGCCACATTATTACCCCTTAGCCCCATTACATCCATTAAAAGTCCTTTTGATCTCTTGATTGTGTTTTGCTACATTAGTGGAGATTGGATTATTTGGTTTGCCTATGGAATTGGCACATTATTCATCCATTTAAACTATTTCCATCATCATTTGAGACGCTTTAGTTTATGGATTGTTTTAGAGCCTATTTTAGCATGATTTCTCTATGTAATTGATTGGTTTGGGTTTGATGGAATGAATAATTGACCCAAGGCTAAGCGGTGATAACTTTGGTGAAAATTGAATTCCTTATATCTTGAGGGTGGGCATATAGTTTGTTGGTGGCTAGAGGTAAGTTTGAAAGCTTGAATGAGTGATTCTCATGAATTTAAAAAAAGGTACCCTAATTGCATATAATTATTTTTAATTTGCTTGAGGAAAAGCAAAGATTTGAGTTTGGGGGAATTTGATAAACCCATTTTATGTAGATATTTTAGGGTAGTTTTGCATCCATTTTGCCTTTTTAGTTTAGTAATTTTATGCTTTTAATGCTTATTTTAGTTAATTTGTTAATTTTAGTTTCATTATATTTGATTTTCGGAGTTTTAATGTTTTTGATAGGTTTTAATAAGGTTTAAAGGCAAAAAGCTCCATATAGAAGAAATTCAAAGTGATTTGGAAGCCTAAAGTGGTGTGAAAAATGAAGAAAATTCGCTTAAAGAAGAAGACCAGCCGAGACTTTCAAGGGCCTAACATGCCCCATGTTGAGAGTCGTGTGAAGATAAGAGTTAGCCAGTAGAAATCCACATGAGGCATGTAAATTCACACTGAGTCGTGTAAACCGAGATTTTGGAACAAAACACTCCGAAAGTGTCATGGGCTTTAACATGCCCCGTGTGGTGAGTGGTGTAAACAGAGATTTTGGAATAAAACAAGATGAAAGTTTCAGGGACTCCCACATGCCCTGTGTAGCTGGTCATGCAAAATCTAAAGGCTCCTCCTCTGAATCAACATGAGACATGTTGAAAATAACTTGAGGCATGTGGGATGGCGCAGGCAGATTTGCTGACATGGAAAAATTTTCTCTTTTCACACTTTTTACACCTTTTGTCTTTATCCCTTTAGAGACTATTTTTAGGGCAAACCTTGAGGGGATATATAAGCATCATATTCTCATTTTTACCAAAAAAAGGAAAAAGGAGAAAGAGAGAGAAAAATCAAAAGAGAAAGGAAAGAGGGAATCACGCCATTTCTAGGAGGAAGAACACCTACAGAGTGACATTTTCCAGCTTCTATTTTCAGAGATTTGGATCTTCTTCTTCTGGGTTCTTTTATTTTTAGCTTTATTTTCATGTTTTCTTGCTCTATTTCATATTTTCTACTTGTAAATACAAGCATGAGTATATACTTAAAATTTCAAAGTTGGGTGTAATGATTTAAGTTTTATTTGTGAATTTGGACTGGTTTTAACCAGATTTTAGTGTATCTAAGCTTTGATTCTTATCTTGTATGCTTATTTACATACCCATTATTGGTACCCTTTAGGTTTGATTCTTAATCTTAGATTGAAGGACCGAGAGGTGAAAATCTATGATAGATAATCAAGATAATGAACTTAATCATCTAGTGTTAGAAATAAACTAGTGGGTTAAGAGGAATTTCAAGTTGATTAAAACGCTTAAAGGGTTTTGGGTAATTAAACATAGTATGAGAATGGGGTTTAGTTTCCTTTAAAAAATTTTCAGTTTGCTTGAAAGAGAAATTAAAGGAAATCAGAATCAACTTCCTTCAAACTTGTATTTCCCTTAATTTTGGCTTTGCCTATCCAAATCCCAATGAAATTTACTTCATGAACCTCAACTCTGGAATCAATTTTTACCATTAATTAATTAAATCTTTTGTTACTTGCTGAAATTTTAGTAAATTAGTATAGTGCTTAGAATTTTAATTACTTAATTCATTATAATTTCCTTATTTTTTCCAATTTAATTTGCTACATCTCTTACTCTATTTTTGGCACAAATTATCGATAGCCCAAATAATCATAACTTTTATAGTTTGGTACTCAAACAACAAATTTCTGTGGGACGATATCTTTTCTTTACTACTTGAACGACCCGTATACTTGCGGAGTACGCAATCAAAAATTCATAAACTCCAAAAGATTTTAGGCTTATTAGTTTGTGTAATGTGATTTTTAAAATTGTAATAAAAGATACTGCTAATAGGTTTAAAACTATCCTTCCCCATATTACTTTTCATACTCAATTTGCATCCATCCATGGTCGCCTAATCATGGATAATGCTTTGGTTGCTTTTGAAATATTTCATCATATGAAGAACAAAGTGGGAGGAAAATAGTCACTTTGCTTTGAAATTATATATAAGTGAAGCATGTTAGGGGGTTGAATGACACTTTTTTTAGAAAAAAGTTATGTTAAAAATGGGTTTTGATAAAGATTGGATGGAATCAGTTATGAAGTGTGTGACTATCGTGTCTTATTCTTTGCTAATTAATGGTGATCCTAAATGGGTCTTCTTTCCCTAGAGAGGACTTAGCCATGGTGACCCATTATCTCCATATCTTTTTCTTTCGCGTGTTGAGATGTTTTCAGGTTTTATCAGAGGCGTAGAATGTAATAATATTCTCCATGGAGTTCTGATTTGTAGACAAGCCCCTTGTGTCTCCCATTTTTTCTTTACTAGTGATAGCATTGTATTTGGACAAGCTACTATGGTTAAAGCCAATGCTATAATCAACATTCTTCAGGAAAATGTAAGAGCTTCTAGGAAAAAAAATGAATTTAGAGAAATTTGAGATCCCTTTCAGTCGAAATGTTAGGGATGAGGATGGTACTACTATCCGAGATAATTTTGGTATAAGAGGTATCGACCAACATAAGAAATATCTTAGCTTACCTGCATGTATAGGGAGAAAAAAGAAGGAGTTATTTATCAACTTACATGATTGGGTTGCCTAAAAACTCCAAAGCTGGAAGGATAAAACTCTCTCAAAAGTAGTCAAAGAGGTTATTTTGAAGGCAGTTGTTCAATCCATCCTAATCTACATGATGACTTGCTTTTTATTGCGTAATGATACCATTCATAAAATTGAATCTCTAATGTCCAACTTCTGGTGGGGCCAAAGGGACAGTGAGCATCACATACATCGGTGCTCTTGTCATTGATTATGCTTATCAAAGGCACGGGAGTGTTGGCTCTGGAGATTTTAAATATTTTAATTTAGCAATGTTGGCTAAGCATTGCTGGAGGCTTATGGAGAATCCAACTTCATTGCTATCCAAAATATTTAGGCCAAGATATCATCTAAGGAGTTCTTTCCTTGAAGCCAAACTAGGATATCAAACTAGTTGTGCTTGGAGGAGTATTTTACAAGCCTGTTGAGTGGTTGAAAAAGTTTCGAGATGTTTGGCTGATGATGGAACACAGATCAAGATTTGGAAATATAATTGGCTTTTTAAATAGAATGGTTTATGTATTTGGTCTCCTCTGTATTTACTTAATGAAGATGCTAAAGTCAGTGACCTTATTTTGCATGAAGAGAATCACTGGAATTTGGGGTTTGTCAACCAAATCTTTATGCCTTTTGAGGTTGAGCAAAATCTTGTTATTCCCCTTTGTTGCTCCCTATTAAAATGCAAACTGGTTTAGCATCATAACAAGCATGGTATCTTCTCTATCCACAGTGCTTATATGGCGTTGATGCATAAATCTTCTAGCATTCTTTCTTCCTCTTTAGTTTTTGATTGGAAGTCTTTTTGGAAAAATTTGTAGCTATTGTCAGTTCCTCTAAAGATGAGGCATTTTATACATTGGGCTTACTCAAATTTATTGCCTGTGCTCTTGGCGCTAATCACAAGAGGCATGAATATTATAGTTGATAGTGTCTCAATAAGGTGGAGTTAATAGAGCATGTATTGAGAGATTGTAGTGTAGCTCAACTTGTGTGGCATTTCTCCTTACTATAAATTGACTCTGTTTCTAATGATAAGAGTCTTATCGATTGGTTTGCTGAACTGAGGTCTTCTCTTTACAATAAGCGATTTGAGTTAGGTTGTATGATAGCATGGGCATTATGGCATGCAAGAAATGTACTAGTTTTCCAAAAAATAACTTTCCCAGTTCCAGTCATAGTTGATTAGGCTATTTCCTTCTTAAGTGAGTATTAGGGTTTTTATTCTTCTCCAAAGATAACCAAACCAGCTCACGCAAATGTCAGATGGCAACCCATGTCTTAAGATATTGTTAAAATTTATTCAGATGTTGCATTAGAGTGTGGGCAAAGTGGTTTAGGTATGATTATAAGAGACCATGCAAGAAGGGTGCAAATGGGGTTGGGTGTTAGGAAAAGAGACCCAGATATGGATGTATTATAAGTTGATATTGAAGCAGCAATGTTTGCGATCCAAAGAGCGGTGGAGATGGGTTTTGATAAAGTGATATTGGAATTCGGTTCAGCTAAAATAGTCAATCTACATAATGGTGGCACTTTTCCTTTGAATTATGTTGGTACCAAATAGGGAAGGTAAGTTAGTTGTCCATTTTCTTGCTAAAGCCTCTCTTAAATGTTGTGGAGAGGAACTTGTTTGGATAGAAGAGGTCCCTTCTCATGTCATGAACCTTGTTCTTAGTGATCATTCACTTCACGGGAGCCACACAACACATTCCCAACACCACCGTTTCGCAGTCCCCCCAATTGGGCAATAACATTCTAAAAAAAAAAAAATCTCTAAAAATTAATCTTCTAACCAATGGCTAGAAAATAATGTAATGAATATTAATTATGATTTATGAACCTTTTTTCATTTTTTTTTATTATTTAAAATTAATAAAATATATGATTTATCTACAAAAGAATTTATGAACCTTCCTTGCTAATGAATATTGATTATTGTTTTATAAAGGTGTAATTTAAAATTTTTTACTTATAATAATTGTCGCAAGGGATTTTGCGGTCGCCTGGACGATCACTCACCGAAGTGGGAAAGAGTGAGGAGTCGCCACCTTAGTTTTGAGGGACACTAAGGAAAACCATTTGGGAAGATAAATTAAAAATGAAACCACTTCAAAACAGAGATTCTAGGTTCGGGGTCCGTAAACGGGTGGGGAAGGTGTTAGGCACCCCACCTCGTCCCTTAATAAGGGTAAGTAGACTTAATTTCACGTTCTTCATAAATTAGTTAAGAGGGCTTGAACGGAAATGTTAATCCTTTTGACAAAAGGAATATTTGATCTTTCACTAAATTCGGATTACCCAGATACATAAGTAAATGAGACAACCTTAGTGAATTGACGTCGCGAATCGTTTTTGGTTTTGGGATTATCTTGCGTACGGGTTAAGATTTGGTGTGAGAATCGGATAAGAACTCTCCTTCGATCTCCTTAGAAATATTTATTAAAATTTTGAATTGAGACCGGATAAGAACTCTCCTCCGATCTCTATTTAACGTTTATTAAAATTTTGAGTTGAGACCGGATAAGAACCCTCCTCCGATCTCTATTTAACATTAATTAAAATTTCGAGTTTAGACCGGATAAGAACTCTCCTCCGATCTCTATTTAATATTTATTAAAATTTCGAGTTGAGACCGGATAAGAACTCTCCTCCGATCTCTATTTAATATTTATTAAAACTTTGAGTTGAGACCGGATAAGAACTCTCCTCCGATCTCTATTTAATATTTATTAAAACTTTGAGTTGAGACCGGATAAGAACTCTCCTCCGATCTCTTTTAGATTAACAGGAGCCTGAAAGGGACTTTTCCAATCTCCCGAATTTTAATTTCGGCTACATGTCATAAGGTCCCAAAGCTAAGGATTCTGACGTTCTAAGGTGCTGGGGGTAAGGCCTCTAATTGATATTTTGTGACTAAATAAGAGAAACTGGACTGAATTTTGCTGACTTCCCCTAAGGTCACTTTACCAGTACCTATTAATGTCCGATCTATTCTGTTTCGTTTACTTTGGTTTTATTCTACTTTATGGCATCTTGCCGAATTGCCGTTTACGTCTGCTTAATAGTTTGGCTATTTTCCTGACGTGTTATTCAGGCTCTCTCTCTTAAAAAAGACCCTTAAGTTGCAGTTACCTACGTTTTACCCAACCACTTACACGCTACTAGGAGATAGAAAACTTGCATTCAGAAATGACGAAGATTAATAAAATGATGGACTAATCACGAGAGAGATAACTCGAGAGTAACATTCTTTGGGGATCTTTTGCACAAAATGAACTTGGAGAAAATCGCATACGTAAGAAGAACAAAGAAAGTGCGAAAAGTAAACGTAAACACTTAATAAAACAGCAATATGAGCTCTTACCTGTAAGGAGCCAAATCTATTGAAATAACTACGGGGTGACAAATGGTGATAAGACAATGATTAGGTGCTTTGAGGGTGATGTTCGTGGTGAACTGAAGGGTGCTTAGCTAAAATGTAATCAGATTAAGATAAAAACAGAGTGGAATGAAGTTGAGCTTGGACAATAGGAATGAAAACAGAGATGATAAAGGGCTGAAAGTGAGAGTGTGACCAGATAATGAACAAACTGAAAATGTAGAGTTCCAGTATTCAGAATCCTTTTCAAGAAAACACTTCAGAAAACTAGTTTCAAAAGTCTTTTTGATCAACACTTCTAAGTAGCAGAGTAACAAACTGAATGAAGTTTCAGAGTTCTTCCGCTATAATAACTACCTCTCTTTTTGCCCGTCCCTTGAACAGTTTTTCATGCAGGTATTTATAGGAATCGGGTGCTTCCCATAAAGGGTCAGGATTTATTTTGAGGGAGATGGAGGGTCAAGCTTTCGAAGGACATGATCGGATGTTCAGGAATTAAAGAGAATCAAAATGAATGGCTGAGATCACTCTTCAAAATATTTGTCCTTTTCTTCTTTCCATCTGACGGTCCCAAATCTTCTTGTCCGGAACGATCTGAGGGCTAAGAGCGAAAGACGCTGGTCTTGTCGTCTTCTCTCTTGATCCAAGGGTTCCGGGTTTGTCCTTACCAGTGAGATCAACGGTGGGGATTGGGATGTACAGGACTGTCATGACATACCAGCGCTTGTCGAGTGCAGGCGATTCTTAGGCGTGCGGTGGAGATCTAAATGCGCAACGCTTTAACTATCTCGGCTCGATTACGGCAGCGGTTATTTGAGATTTGTCTTATTCTTTTTGCCTTCCGATCCTCCCTTTTACGATCTCTTTTATATGCTCTTTTTCGATCTTTCATGCTAGTCTCCCATCTTAGATCTATTATTCGATCTTTCCCTTTCTCGAGTTCGGTCGGTCAAAGCATTAATTTCCTCGATTCGAAGCGTCCGCTTCGTTTTCTGCTTAGCAATAAATGCTCGTTTTCCCCCTATATATACCCCTGACGACAGAGACATTTCCTTCATCTGATTTTCCTCTCTTCCTTCTTACTTGTTTTAACTGTTCCGGCAGTAATTCCGGCTAAGGCTGTGGCTTTTGATCTCTTTCCTATAGACTTTTTTACTCACCGACTGAAAATTTACGATCCCGGTGATCGAATAACCTTGTCTGATGATGGTGAGAGAACTGGATCAATTGACCGATCTGGATTGCGGACCTTGATCGTGCCGATCTCGAGTCGCTCAACTGAGTTTATTCGGCTTCTCACCACATTGGGTGTTCCGACAGCGTCTTTCCTCCACATTGGGTGTTCCGACAGCGGCTCGGTTTCGAGTGGTAACATCGATGACGATGTCTCTCATCTTCATGGGAGTCATAGTCACCCCATCTGAGCTGTACATCTATCCGATGTCAACAGCCGGTCTCCTGGTCAAACACGTCTTTTGATTCAGCCACGAGACTAGGCTTTGACATAAGCCTTTTAGATAGGATGTTCCACCGGTCTCTAGAGATCGCCCAAATGATGTAATCCTACAACGTAATCAGATCTCTAGAGATCGCCCAAATGATGTAGTTAGACCTTTATTGTAATCCGATCCCTAGAGATCGCCCAAATGATGTAATCCGATCTATTGGAAATAAAAATTTATTTTGTCAATTATCATCTTATTGATTATTTTCCGATCTCTGATATATTTGTCCGATCTGGTTCCTAACGAAACGACTCTTAACTGATCCTTTATTCAAAATATTCAACTTATTATGCCGATCTTCAGTTAACCGATCTCTTTGGAATGTTCGAGAGACGTGTCAAAACAGCTGGCGAATCACGTTAACTGATGCACTGCCTGGAACCTCGTGAGCATTAAATGCTCGGACTAGTATGAATAGGGGTGAGGGGCTAGCCAGTTGTTCTCTCATTCCATTTTCAGTCTCTTGCTCACAACTTCAAAGTTCTCTCATTTTCTCAAGTTCTTCCGACGCCGATCAGACTCCGGTAAGGGCTTTGATCTTCTTTTTAGTTTAAGTTCTTTATTTCCTTTGAAAATGAGCGGTGCCGAAGGTTAGAGAGCGACGAGCCCTCCTTCTATTCAGTTCTCGTGGTCGTCTGACGAAGAAGAGGTGGTCGGGCCGAGCGCACAACCAGAACCTCCTAGGGTCCCCGTTCTAGCTCGGGGGCGGATCGCACCATCAAGGCATGCACCTTCTTCAGGGAGGGAAAATCTTCCTATAGACGAGCTACCGTCGGTCCTTCGGGAGACCGACCTACAATCGTTTAGCCAAGAATACAACATTCGGCCTGATTCGTTCGAGCTAATTAAGTGCCACGGCGATCTTCGTGTCGATCACTTCTTCGAAGAGAATGATATGATCATGGTCTACGAAGAACAATTAAAAGCCAGTCTGCGGTTCCCTTTGGACGATTTCTTCAAGGAAGTCTTGAAATTTCACCGAGTATGTATTGCTCAAGTTCACCCCAACTCATGGCGGATCTTAGTAGCTTTCCGAGGCCTATGCCGAGCTAAGGGAATCAGACCTACGGCTAAGGTGTTCGCCGAACTGCACAGGCTAACTCGCCGAAAGGATGACGAGCACTGGTTCTTTCAGGCGAAGCCTCATTGCGGGCTCTTCACCGATCTGCCCTCCTCCCTTAAAAATTGGAAGAACCGCTTCTTTATTATGAGGAGCAAAAATCCGACCTGCTTTGAGGACTTCCCCCGTAGCTGGTGGCACCAGGGGCCCTTGCTTTCGAAGCGCATTACCCTGAACCAGGAGGAAAGCTTAATAGTGATGGATCTGAAGAGTCAGGCCGCCACTCAAAAGTATTCCTGTTTAAATGCGGTGACTGCCGAGCTGCACCATTGGACCATTCAGCTGATCACCGGCCAAGATCGCGAACTTCCGCTCTCTGACCTCGGCATTGGTATTTTCTATATCTCAGATCTCAGGACCTTAGCGATCTCACTGACCTCTTCTTTGTGCAGGTATGGCGGGTGGTGAGGGTTCCAGGAAGCGGAAGAAAGACAAAGAGATTTCCCGGAGAATAAAGGAGATGAAGCGTTCGGAAATGCTTCGAACACCCGGCCATGAACCTGGGGAGATACAAAGAGGTCCGCCTCAACCTTCGGGTCTGCCGACCGCCGAAGCTGTCCGATCTCCTCCTAGATCGGAAGAGCAGCCTCCACCTCCTCCAATTGCTCCAAGCACAGAAAGGGGTCCTTCTCAATCTTCCGTGAGGGCCTCTTCTCGTGGCGCTCAAACACTGATCGACTCCCTGAAGAATAACTGGACTGTTCGGGAGAACCTCGGTTTTGCCAAAGTCTTGGGGTCTTCCATCTGCCTTCGAGAGGATCGGGACAGACTGTCCCCGGGCAGCCTTGACGATATCTTGACCCGATCCATGAGCCTGAAAGTGGAGTGTCTGGTGAACCAGACCATAGTTCGGGAAAAGGCTCATTGCCTGGGTAAGGAGATCGAGAAGAAAAATCAGGAAGTGGCTTCCCTCCGATCCCAACTCTCATCCGCTCAGGATTATATATCTCAAGTTGAGGGGCGGGCGAAGTTCTATGAAGACAAGCTGGCCGAACAGTCTCATGTCCTGGCTGAAAGGAATTGTGCTCTTGGAGAAGTCCAGGCGCTTCAGGCCAACGAAGCTGCTCAGGTCGCTCAACTCATCGAGGAGCTTAAGGAGAAAGACGAAGAGATGGTGACGGGAATAGCCGGAGCCTATGTGAATGCTCACAAGGACCTCTTGGCCGAACTCCAGAAGCGTTACCCAGAGGAGGACTTCTCTTGGATGGTCGACCTGGCTCCTGGGGGCGATGGTGAAGATAGTGAGGAGGAGGGAGAGGATGAGCGAAATGTAGATCAGGCTGGGGGTGATCCCCCAGCCGAATAACTTGTACAAATTCTGAAATGAAATGAAATGAAATGACTCTTTTTGTTCGATGAATGGTTGTGATCGTAAAATCTCTAAATTACTTAAGCACTTGATTGTCTGAGTATATGGAAACAACTGAGTGATTATTAATCTAAGTGTGAGAGATCGGAAAACACAATAAGCATGAGATCGGTAGGGAACCAACGCTAAATGGGACTTGATTAAAATTGGAAATTCGGCTTGAACATTAAGATCGGGATCATCATTAAACCGGATTGGAACCTTAACTTGATTATTCCTAAACTTTTAAAAGGGAGGTCGAGCAAGGATCTAGTGTTAGTTCAATTTCATCTTGTCAGGAGAGCTCGGGAATGTAATAGACTAGTCAGGAGATTTGACAATTGGTCTGAGAGGTCGGTGAGGCTTTAAATGACATGGGGACTTAGTATTGATTCGATTCCTTTTTTAGGAGAGTTCGGAAATATGGTTATCTGGCAAAGAAAGATAAAGAGAGATCGGAAATGTCATTGGCTGGCACAGGGAGACCTAGTGCTGGGGATCGGTTTCAAAATTTATTGATTCTGGGGATCGGCCAAAATATGGTGTCGACAGCTGCCCCTCTTTACATAATTTCTACCAAAGGAAAAATTTCCGTGTAGGAATTATGTAAAGATTCAGACTCATATTTTGGACGATTAGGTGTTCGAAGTTAGGGAACTAAAGCGTGCTTAAGTTGGTGACCTATAAATTGGCAACAGAAGTTAAACCCAAATCAACTTGGATCAAAGAACCAGAGGTTGATGACAGGAAATGTAAATTGCAGGAAATTAGAATCAACTTAGATCAAGGAACCAGAGGTTGATAACAGGAAATGTAAATTGCAGGAAATTAAAATCAACTTAGATCAAGGAACCAGAGGTTGATAACAGGAAATTTAAATTGCAGGAAATTAAAATCAACTTAGATCAAGGAACCAGAGGTTGATAACAGGAAATGTAAATTGCAGGAAATTAAAATCAACTTAGATCAAGGAACCAGAGGTTGATGACAGGAAATGTAAATTGCAGGAAATTAAAATCAACTTAGATCAAGGAACCAGAGGTTGATGACAGGAAATGTAAATTGCAGGAAATTAAAATCAACTTAGATCAAGGAACCAGAGGTTGATGACAGGAAATTTAAATTGCAGGAAATTAAAATCAACTTAGATCAAGGAACCAGAGGTTGATGACAGGAAATGTAAATTGCAGGAAATTAAAATCAACTTAGATCAAGGAACCAGAGGTTGATAACAGGAAATGTAAATTGCAGGAAATTAAAATCAACTTAGATCAAGGAACCAGAGGTTGATAACATGAAATTTAAATTGCAGGAAATTAAAATCAACTTAGATCAAGGAACCAGAGGTTGATAACAGGAAATGTAAATTGCAGGAAATTAAAATCAACTTAGATCAAGGAACCAGAGGTTGATGACAGGAAATGTAAATTGCAGGAAATTAAAATCAACTTAGATCAAGGGACCCGAGGTTGATAACAGGAAATTTAAATTGCAGGAAATTAAAATCAACTTAGATCAAGGAACCAGAGGTTGATGACAGGAAATGTAAATTGCAGGAAATTAAAATCAACTTAGATCAAGGAACCAGAGGTTGATGACAGGAAATGTAAATTGCAGGAAATTAAAATCAACTTAGATCAAGGAACCAGAGGTTGATAACAGGAAATTTAAATTGCAGGAAATTAAAATCAACTTAGATCAAGGAACCAGAGGTTGATGACAGGAAATGTAAATTGCAGAAAATTAAAATCAACTTACAAAGCAAGTCTAACCCTGACACATGAAGTTCTTCCCTGATGAAGTGTACTTAACAAGATACCGAAGGCCGATGGTTAACGGAGGAGGAGTTGCAAGACTTGACCTATGATCCCATTCCTTCGGATGCCCCTTTTCCGTTCCCGACTTTCTTCTTATATTACGGAAAGCGCCCTTGCGGGTTTTCACTTTCTTTTCGTCCATTCGACCAGAAGCGCCCTTTCGGGTTTTCACCTCTAGTTGTTTTTTTTTTTTTTTTTTTTGAAGGCCATTCCCTGCAAATTTCATAGTAAAGTACGTGAGGTTATCAATTTTCAAATTCAAATCTTATGGCAAAAATTTTAACTAATCAATAGCGCATTAAACAAAGAGAAAGGATAGTATTAAAAAGTGAGTAAACAGGAAAACAAAAGCAGAAGGAATAAAGTATAACTTTATTATGGTTTTAGGAAAAACAGGGATAGACTTTCAAAGGAAAAGGAAGGGTACAAGGATAGATCTCACATATTCCTTATAGTTGGTTTTGAAGTCTTTTAACTGCCATTATTTCAAGTTCTCTAGCCATTCTCCTCTGGTATAATTGCCCATGACATGCCGCTGTTAACCTTTTCTCGTCCAACAGGTTTAACTGATCCAACCTTGACTGGATCCATTCTGATTCATCAATCCCTGATTCCTTCAGAATCCTTAGGGAAGGAATTTCAACTTCAATAGGTAATACTGCTTCCATCCCGTAGACCAGTGAGTATGGAGTTGCCCCGGTTGAGGTTCTTATGGAAGTCCGGTATGCATGAAGAGCGTAGGGAAGCATATCATGCCAATCCCTATATGTGACCGTCATTTTCCGGATTATTCTCTTTAGATTTTTGTTCGCGGCTTCCATCGCTCCATTCATCTGGGGACGGTATGGGGAGGAATTGAGGTGTCGGATTTTGTATTGATCACACAGTTTCTGAATCTTCAGACCATTCAGGTTCTTGGCATTATCAGTGACAATTTCATTCGGGAGACCATGCCGGCAGATGATATTGCTTCTGAAGAATTTGAGAAACGTGTTCTGCGTGATGTGAGCATACGACGTTGCTTCGACCCATTTGGAGAAATAGTCGATGGCCACTAGGATAAATCTGTGTCCATTGGATGCCTTGGGGTTGATGGGACCAATTACATCGATGCCCCACATTGCAAAAGGCCATGGTGAGACGAGGTTGAACAGCTTATGAGGTGGCACATTTATCGGATCGGCATAGATCTGACACTTATGGCACTTCCAGAAATACTCGATGCTATCCTTTTCCATTGTGGTCCAAAAATACCCACGTCACATGATTTGCTTGGCCATCATGTGTCCATTGGCATGGGTTGCGCAATTTCCCTCATGAGTCTCAAAGAGGATTCTCTTTGCCTCTTTTGCATCTACACATCTCAATAATTCGCCGTTGGAGCTCCTCTTATATAGGGTTTCTCCACTGGGGAAGTATCCCAATGCTAATCTCCGAATCATCTTCTTTTCATTTTTGCTTGCCCCTGAGGGGAATTCTCTGGTTCTGCAGTAGACCAGGATGTCATGATACCAAGGCTTACCATCGAGCTCTTCTTCAATCATGAAGCAGTAAGCTGGCTCATCCCTAGCTTTAATCCTCAACATCTGAATCATCTGCCCTTCTTCGATTTGAGCCATAACGGCTAGAGTAGCTAAAGCATCAGCAAATTGATTCTTGTCTCTGCTAAGATGAGTGAAAGAGATCTCTTCGAATTTCTTAATCAGCTCCAGTAAGTACTTCTGATATGGGATCAGCTTGGGATCTTTGGTTTGCCATTCTCCCTTGACTTGATAAATAATCAGGGCTGAGTCTCCATATACTTCCAACTTCTTGATTTTCATTTCGATGGCAGCCTGTAGACCCATCACACAAGCTTCGTATTCCGCGACGTTGTTGGTGCAGTCAAATCTCAACTTAACAGCTATCGGGAAGTGTTTTCCATCCGGGGATATTAATACAGCTCCAATTCCATTGCCAGATAAATTGACAGCTCCGTCGAAATACATTTCCCATACATCGGCTGGCCCCTCTTCTTCGCAGTCTACTTCATGAATGTGCTCATCAGGAAACTCAAAATCCAGAGCTTCATAATCCTGGATAGGATTTTCTGCTAGGAGGTCAGCAATCACGCTACCTTTCACCGCTTTCCGGGTCATATAGACTATGTCATATTGGGAGAGTATAACCTGCCACTTGGCTATCCTACCTGGCACGAATGGGCTCTCGAATACATATTTGATAGGATCCATCCTAGAGATGAGCCATGTCTTGTGATTCAACATATAGTGCTTGAGGCGATTCGCTGTCCAGGCTAGCGCGCAGCAAGTTTTCTCTAGGAAAGAGTACCTTGATTCGCAATCATTGAACTTTTTGCTCAGATAATAAATAGCCCTCTCTTTTCGGCCGGTATCATCATGTTGTCCCAAAACACATCCCATTGAGTTCTGCTGGACTGCCATATACAGGATCAGAGGCCCGCCCGCCACAGGTGGAACCAATACTGGTGGATTTGACAAATACTGCTTGATTTTCTCAAAAGCCTCTTGGCAAACTGAATCCCATTGGGTGGAATTGTTCTTCCGGAGTAGTCTGAAAATAGGCTCAGCTTTGGCAGTGAGATTAGAAATAAATCTCGAAATGTAGTTCAACTTTCCCAGAAAATTGCGCACCTCCCTTTCCGTTTTTGGGGATGGCATTTCTTGAATAGCTCGAACTTTGTCTGGATCTACTTCTATCCCTTTCTCGCTTACTATGAATCCCAACAACTTTCCTGATCTAGCTCCGAATATGCATTTAGCAGGGTTCAGTTTCAACTGGTATTTCCTGAGTCTTTCGAATACCCTCCTCATTACCTGTACGTGGCTCTCTCCTCCCCTGGATTTAATGATCATATCATCCACGTATACCTCCACTTCTTTATGCATCATATCGTGGAACAATGTGACCATCGCGCACTGGTAGGTAGCACCAGCATTCTTCAACCCGAAAGGCATGACCCGATAGCAAAATACTCCCCATTGAGTGATGAAAGAAGTTTTATCCTTGTCTTCCTCGTCCATTGGGATCTGATTGTACCCTGATGCCCCATCAATACACGAACACCTGCCCAATCCCGCAGCATTGTCAACTAGCACATCGATGTGGGGGAGAGGGAAATCGTCTTTCAAGCTTGCTTTATTAAGATCCCTGTAGTCAACACACACCCTGACTCTCCCGTCCTTCTTCATTACCGGGACGACGTTAGCCACCCATTGGGGATATTTGACCACTTCCAGGAACCCAGCGTCATACTGTTTCTTGACTTCATCCTGAACCTTGAGCAGTGTGTCGGGATTCATTCTCCTTAATTTCTGCTTTACCGGGATTGTCCCCGGGATTAGGGGAATTTTGTGCGTCACTATCTGGGGGTCCAAACCAACCATATCATCATAGCTCCAGGAAAACACGTCGAGGAATTCTTTAAGCAGACTGATCATATCTCCCAATTCTTCACTCTCCACTACCTTAAGTTCCCTTTTTACTTCTTCCGTGCCTAAGTTTATGGTGCGCGCTTCGTCTCCACAAGGCACGAGGGAGGGCTCATCCTTTTCACTGCTTTCTTGTGTAAGGTCTTCCTCAGAATCACTTGAAGTAATGGCAGTTATGGAGATTTCAAAATTAACCAGAGGAATTTCTGAGTCTATTGGATTATTAGGTGTTAATTGATGAATGGTCCTGAATGAATAAAGAATAGAACATGTTATAAGGATGGAATTAAAAATGAAAGAAAGAGAGTATCGGATTTAAAATGCGCTATCAATTCATTAATATTAATGCCATAAGAAAAGGTCCATTTACAGTATTACACTTGTCACCATGGACTAAATGATCAAGTGTAGATAACCAAAGGTACTTTACTCGAAATTGAGTACAGGGATGTCCTCTGTTGTCCAGTTGTCCAGCTCCTGCCCCTCAGTCATTGGCGAGACTAGGGCCTCATACAAGGAGTCCAGTTGGATGACATCAATGGATGGTTCATCTGGTGATTCTTCTGTATTTGCCGGATGTTGAATGACCAGCTTAGTGAAGATCTCCGTGATTCTCGGGACTACTTTCATCTTTACCATTTTCTGATCGAACCTCTGATCCCGAAGTCTGTTTCTCATCCAGAATCGCCCATCCATGAGGGCATCCTCCTCATATCCCAAACCACAACGGCCTATCTTCTGAATAGCCGGTATGGGTTCCACGATTCCTTGCAGTGCGGTGCCCAAGCCTTTCCCCTCTTGATACCGATTTCTTGACATTACTTTGGCCACCATAGCCATAGCCCCCTCCTTCCCGGTATCTTGCAATTCAAGGGCCTGGAAAGAACTCTCCAACGACTCCTCGGCCGCTTCCACATAAGGAAGTGATTGCGGCTTGGTGACCAATATGGCTTCTTCACCCCTTACAGTGATGATTTTGCCGTCCTTAATGTATTTTATTTTCTGGTGCAAAGTTGAAGGAATAGCATTCGTAGAATGGATCCATGGCCTCCCCAACAACATAGTGTAAGCCGGCTCAATGTTCATCACCTGAAACGTGACGTTGAAAGTACATGCACTGACTTGGATTGGCAAGTCAATGTCTCCCAGCACCTCTCTCCTGGTACCGTCAAAGGCTCTTACCACCATAGCACTCTGACATATGTACGATTGGTAGACCGGCAGCCTGGCTAAGGTAGCGCTAGGCAGTACATTGAGGGCTGATCCGTTATCGATGAGGACCTTGGCCACTATACAACCCTTACATTTCACAGTTACATGCAGAGCTTTATTGTGCCCTAAGCCTGCAGGGTCTACCTCCTCTTCAGAAAAGGCTACAAAGCTGGATGCCTGGATTTGTTCTACTATCTTCTCAAACTGTCCCGGAGTAATGTCGGGGTTTACAAAGGCTTGATCCAGGATTCTCTGTAAGGCTTGTCGGTGGACTTCCGAGCTCAGGATCAGTGATAACAGTGAAATTCGGGCAGGTGTCTTCCTTAACTGCTCCACTACATCATACTCACTCTGTTTCATTATTTGGAGCAGCAGTTCTTCCTCTTCTTTATGTTCAGCAGGGTCTACTTCCCCTGCTTTCTCAACCTCCTCTTCTGTATTTCTTGATGACTCTCCCATTTTTACTTTCCCTTTCCTCTTTTCTCTTTCTTCGTTCCCGTAACACCTCCCACTTCGAGTTATAAACTCGACTTCTTGCTCAGGTGGAGAGGGCTTTGTTGCGATAACGGGCTGAGAACTGGTTTGGGGAGTAATGTTGCTGGTAGGTCCAGCATAAGTCATTCTGAAATGCTCGTGAGGAGCGAAACATGGTTTTGGTGGTGCCGGCGGTGAGGCAAGATTAGGAGTGGATGTACTGCTTGACGCTCCCTGAGTGAAAACTTGAAAATTATAGTTCCAAGGGACAGCGTGAGTATTGGTGACAGGAAGCTGGGGTGGAGTTCGGATAACTGTTACTGGCGGTGAGGCTACTGGGGGTGAGAAGGTGATTCTGGGTTTGGAGGTAGAAGCAGTTTGGCTGAATCTAGTGGTGTTCACTTCCCCTTCCGTCTTTGACTTTGTCTGGCATCTCAAAACTTTGAGGGACAACAAGTTCCGAACCTCTTGCCTGAATCTCTCGCAGTCCCGCAGCTCATGATCAGCTGCCCCTCCATGGTAAGGACACCCCGCACCTTCTTCTAATCCCGTTACCTGAGGGCAAAGGTAGCCTTCCCTCATTGCCATAGCAAAAATTTCTTTAAAGTAAGGAACCAGCTTGTCTACTTCCGGTGTTGACCCTTCTCCATCAGACTCTATCATATTTACACCACTGCCCGCATTATGGTTAGGCAGTGGGTTTGAGGTAACATTGGGGAGGGAACCATTTCCCTCGATCTTCAACCACCCATTTCGGATTAAAGCGTGCATCTCCCTCTGAGTGCCCCGCAGTTATCGGTTGAGTGCCCTTGTGCTCCTCCATGATACTCACAACAGGCAGTGGCATCATACCACCTGGGATATGGCGGCTGGATTGGGTCTAAGGGGACTGGTACAATTTGGTTTATACCGACAAGGTATCGGTATATTTCACTGAGAGGGAGGGGAAGAGGTGGAACAGGGTTCCTTGGAGGTCTTTGGTTGTTTTTGTGGTGGTCTTGGTTGAACCGGAGGAAGAGGTGGTCTCGGTTGGTAATTTGTAGGCGGGGGATATTGGGGGCGTGGTTGCGGATAATTAGGGAGAGGAGGTGGAATGTTTGCGACTGTTTGGCCATGAGGGGAAGGATATGGCCGATAAGGGAATGGGGAATAATTGTTTTGACGGGTGACAGAATGCACATCACCCTCCTTCTTTTTGCCAAAGCTGGAAGTCTTCTTTGCAGGGTTCTCAGCTGACTCCTGCAGTCGTCCCATTCTTAAGTTGGCCTCAATTCTCTCACCCGCCTGGATGATGTCAGAGAAGCTATTGGAAGTGTTTCCAATCATCAAGTTGAAGTAGGGAGCCTTCAAAGTCTCGATAAACAGAGAGCATAGCTCATTATCGGTCACCGGGGGATGTACTTCCGCCGCCTTTTCTCTCCATCTCTGGGTGTATTCCTTGAAGCTTTCCCGGTCTTTCTGCACCAGATTCTGAAGATCCCTCCTTGTGGGGGCCACATCGCAGTTAAATTTGTACTGCTTCAAAAAGGCCTCGGCTAAATCCTTCCAAGAGCGTAGTCTGCTCCTGTCTAACTGAACGCACCACCTCAGGGCTGCTCCAGAGAGGCTCTCGTGAAAGAAGTGGATTAACAGTCTGTCATCATCTGTCATAGAGGACATCTTGGCAATATAGGTGGCCAAATGAATTCGAGGGTCCGAATTCCCAGTATACTTGTCAAAATCGGGGACCTTGAATTTGGGTGGCACCACCACATCCGGTACTAATCTTAGTGATGCCACGTCAACTGAGCCATATATATTCAGGCCCTCTATAGCTCTCAATCTCTCTTCCAGAGCGGACAGCTTCTCATTTTCTCTCATCTTACTTTCTCCTCCTGTTGTGTGAGGTACTCCCCCAACTGGGAAATGAGGGGTAGAATGAATTGGAGGGTTCGGGACCGAAAGGGATGGTTCGGCATTCGGGATGGCTGGATAATAAGAAAAAGGAGGTTCATTATTTAGTGGAACCGGATTGACAGTGACCGTCGGATCCGGGATTGATGGCTGGAAAGTGAAAGAGGTTGAAGCGTAGTGAGAATCAACCATTGTAGGAGGTGGGGGAGGTAATGGTTGGTTAAGGTCTGAAGCTGGCTTATTTTGGGACATCTCCCTCATCAGCTTCATAAGTTCTGAAACCTGGTCTTTTAGTTCAGACACTTGCCCCTGCAGGTTCTGTACTTGTTCCTGATCTTCCATTATCTTCTTAGTTCGGGATCTTGTTAAGTACACTCGCTTGGGTTGAACCGTGTGTTTGGTCAGACTTGCGTTGTTTGAAGCAATATTGATTTCCTGTAAGGAGGTAAAAAAAAAATTTAAATGAGTTTTGAATTTTGCAAAGAAACTAAAAGTCCTGGTTTGGACGAAGGATACAGTGGCATTTGGGACCCAGATTGAAATCTGCAGAAAGGATAACCGCGTCAACTTTATCATGGTATCATTCGATAGTCTGACTGTGAATAACTGGATTGAATGCGCGTTTATGATACCTGTCCATATAGCGCATTCAATTTTTCACATAACCCTAGCGAGGGAATTCCTACGGGAGTCATATTATTCATTCACAATTTTACTAAACAATGGTCCAGAAATCATTTCATTAACTGAATAATTTGTACATCGTATCCTCTACATTGGCCTAGGCTCTGGAAGGTTCTTTATAATAAGATGACATCTTCTGAGATACTCATATAACTTTTCTTCTTACTTGGCAGGGTCGAATGCTTTCAGAGCGTACTCGGATTCAGGTAATAATTCTTGTTTTCCCTGTGCTATCGTTCTCTCCAACTGGTCAACATTCTCTTTCAGTCCTTGATAGAGAGCAGCTTGTTTTTCTTTCTCTTTCCTTTCCTTAGCACACTCTTTCAAGATATCGTTGATGAGTAGTGCCTGTTCTTTTAATTCGAGCTTCTTCTTTTTGTTTTCCTGTTTATATTCTTCAACGAGTATTTCTTGGTATTTCATTTTTTCCTGAAGCTTAGTGTTCTGCATTTTTGTTTCTTTGACCTCATTTTGGAGAGAGTCTCTTTCCTTTTCCCACTGTTCCTCTTGTCCTTCGTACCCCATCCTTTCGGCCCTTGCCTCTTCCTTGAGTCTTCTCACTCTTCTTTTAAGTTTCTGCTGTTGGTCCTCCAGCTGTTTTATTTGTTCTTGCAGTTGTGAGTTCTCGGTATTTGCCTTTTGTAGCGAGTCAACCAGGCGATTATCAGCTTCTTCTAATAGGGCGTTTTGGCGAGGGTTACTGTCCTCGAATTCTGTAGTTGAGTGTCCTCTGTCCCTGTCAGCTCTCCATTTAAGATAATCGCCCGAGGCGCTTGGGCCTTTAGGCGATCTCTCCATCAGAGTGATGTTTTCCCAAGACTTGCGAGCCATTTTCAACCCTTTCTCTTCCTTGAGCTCGTGGTAGAAGTGACCTTGGTGGTATTCTTCAATGTTGATCACAGACTGTGTTGAGCCAAACTACCTCATTACCAATGCCGGAGTGTAACTTGTGTATCCGGTTACTCCGATTAGGGGTACCGACTGATTACCTCCCGTACCGATCAAAACGGGTTGGCCTGACGTCCACAGTTTCCTCCAACAGTAATCATGGCTATTGAAACTCCAAATCCGTTCCCACCACTGCTGTTCATTCTTCGGACTGATTACTAACCGGGTCATCTTCTCGATGGGAGGCTGGTCAAGGTACCAAGTTAATCCCTTTGTCTCCACAGGACACATGTGACTAATAGTCCAGAGGTATAACAATTGAGAACAACACTTAATGGACCCTTTGCCCTGTTGTCTGCAGTAGGTTAGGGTTAACAAGGTTTCCGCAAGAATTGCCGGTATCGGATTGATCTCCTGCCTTTCTACTGTCCAGAATACTTCCACCGCGTTGCAAGTTATGATTCCCAATGGTCCCGGGAACAAAATCAGACCATAGATTCCCAAGGCGAGTGCTACTGAAGCTTGATCCCACTGTTTCTCTTGGAGGTACTGATCTAACCATTTCTGGAGATATGTCCAATACCAACCATGTGTGTTTCCCTTGGCGGTTTCTTTTAACTTTGCTTCCTCTGGGGGAATTCCCAACAAATGTGTTAATCGTTTCCAGGTCTGCCTATGCTCAAGGTGTAGGTAGATCCGGTTCTGCAATGAGTAAGGAATCCCTAGCAATGCCTGATATTCTTCCATAGTGAGAACCGTATCAATGTCATTGAAAGAGAATACCCCGTACTTAGGATTCCAAACCGATAGCATGGCCTTTAGTGCCGGGATTTGGACCTTGACTCGCATTAAGGTTGCAATCCTCCCGTACTTCTCTTCAAATCGTGCCTTGACCTGATCGGGAAGCGACCTCCATCCATTAGACAAACCCTCTAGGTTGTTCATTCTGACCTCAATTTTATTCAGATCTAATGAAGGTAGTAAGCTATCATGCGCCTTGGAAACATCATTTCGCAAGAATACAGGACTATGAGCCGACTTGGACCAAAGTTTAGCGTTCTGAACCTCTTCTGCCGACTGACTCGAGGATGCCATGATAAAAAAAACGATGCCTATCCTTTACACAGACTCTCGGTTTGGTGATGCCTGCGGAAAAACTCGTTAGCAAGATAAATTTGGGTAATCTTGAATCATACTGTTGACAAGGTGACACATACACATTTATCAAAGTAGGAAAATGTGTAGGTGTTTCAGTAGAATTCAAGATTACCCTCACAAAATGAACAAAAGGAAATTAAAGCAGAGCAGGGTAAGAGTAAGTATGCCCCTTTTGTCCTATAATAGGGAGACTCCTAATACCGGATGAGCGCTACCTACTTGGATAGTTCTATCTTATAAGGTAGCTTACTACGGCTTTCAGCTATTGTGATAGTTTAGCTCAAGATCTAATTTTCTAAAAGCCACAGGTTCCCAAATTGCCCCTACTGTAACAGTAGAGCCCCATTCTATAACCATGATATTATCAGGAAAATTCCACGAGTATCACAGTGGATAGAACGAGTTTCAATCTGAGCAGAAGCCTTCACGGATACTAACGGGGTAAAACCCATGGGTACCGCTACATGACCCCCTCCTACTTTCCTAAAAGGGTAGGAAAGCCCGGGTATAGGACCGAAGTGTGTGAGGACATCGTGTGAGTGTTCAGTGTGTGAAGGGACACATTTACCTCTTCCCAATTCAGGGGGATTTTATTTTTCCCATTTTTCCCCTTTTTCTTTTTTGAAACGAAGAGCACTGTAAATAAAACAGGCAAAACAAGCAAAATAGTTAGCAGCAATAACAATAATTAACGTATAAAACATCGCCGAATGAGCCCATCTAACTATAATTTGATCGGACAAAATTAAATCTACTTTTGGACCACTAGACCGGGGTTAAGTCATCACGGTCCCCAGTGGAGTCGCCAAGCTGTCGCAAGGGATTTTGCGGTCGCCTGGACGATCACTCACCGAAGTGGGAAAGAGTGAGGAGTCGCCACCTTAGTTTTGAGGGACACTAAGGAAAACCATTTGGGAAGATAAATTAAAAATAAAACCACTTCAAAACAGAGATTCTAGGTTCGGGGTCCGTAAACGGGTGGGGAAGGTGTTAGGCACCCCACCTCGTCCCTTAATAAGGGTAAGTAGACTTAATTTCACGTTCTTCATAAATTAGTTAAGAGGGCTTGAACAGAAATGTTAATCCTTTTGACAAAAGGAATATTTGATCTTTCACTAAATTCGGATTACCCAGATACATAAGTAAATGAGACAACCTTAGTGAATTGACGTCGCGAATCGTTTTTGGTTTTGGGATTATCTTGCGTACGGGTTAAGATTTGGTGTGAGAATCGGATAAGAACTCTCCTCCGATCTCCTTAGAAATATTTATTAAAATTTTGAATTGAGACTGGATAAGAACTCTCCTCCGATCTCTATTTAACGTTTATTAAAATTTTGAGTTGAGACCGGATAAGAACCCTCCTCCAATCTCTATTTAACGTTAATTAAAATTTCGAGTTTAGACCGGATAAGAACTCTCCTCCGATCTCTATTTAATATTTATTAAAATTTCGAGTTGAGACCGGATAAGAACTCTCCTCCGATCTCTATTTAATATTTATTAAAACTTTGAGTTGAGACCGGATAAGAACTCTCCTCCGATCTCTATTTAATATTTATTAAAACTTTGAGTTGAGACCGGATAAGAACTCTCCTCCGATCTCTTTTAGATTAACAGGAGCCTGAAAGGGACTTTTCCAATCTCCCGAATTTTAATTTCGGCTACATGTCATAAGGTCCCAAAGCTAAGGATTCTGACGTTCTAAGGTGCTGGGGGTAAGGCCTCTAATTGATATTTTGTGACTAAATAAGAGAAACTGGACTGAATTTTGCTGACTTCCCCTAAGGTCACTTTACCAGTACCTATTAATGTCCGATCTATTCTGTTTCGTTTACTTTGGTTTTATTCTACTTTATGGCATCTTGCCGAATTGCCGTTTACGTCTGCTTAATAGTTTGGCTATTTTCCTGACGTGTTATTCAGGCTCTCTCTCTTAAAAGAGACCCTTAAGTTGCAGTTACCTACGTTTTACCCAACCACTTACACGCTACTAGGAGATAGAAAACTTGCATTCAGAAATGACGAAGATTAATAAAATGATGGACTAATCACTAAAGAGATAACTCGAGAGTAACATTCTTTGGGGATCTTTTACACAAAATGAACTTGGAGAAAATCGCATACGTAAGAAGAACAAAGAAAGTGCGAAAAGTAAACGTAAACACTTAATAAAACAGCAATATGAGCTCTTACCTGTAAGGAGCCAAATCTATTGAAATAACTACGGGGTGACAAATGGTGATAAGACAGCGGACTGATTAGCCTGAGGGCTGATGTTCGTGGTGAACTGAAGGGTGCTTAGCTAAGATGTAATCAGATTAAGATAAAAACCGAGTGGAATGAAGTTGAGCTTGGACAATAGGAATGAAAACAGAGATGATAAAGGGCTGAAAGTGAGAGTGTGACCAGATAATGAACAAACTGAAAATGTAGAGTTCCAGTATTCAGAATCCTTTTCAAGAAAACACTTCAGAAAACTAGTTTCAAAAGTCTTTTTGATCAACACTTCTAAGTAGCAGAGTAACAAACTGAATGAAGTTTCAGAGTTCTTCCGCTATAATAACTACCTCTCTTTTTGCCCGTCCCTTGAACAGTTTTTCATACAGGTATTTATAGGAATCGGGTGCTTCCCATAAAGGGTCAGGATTTATTTTGAGGGAGATGGAGGGTCAAGATTTCGAAGGACATGATCGGATGTTCAGGAATTAAAGAGAATCAAAATGAATGGCTGAGATCACTCTTCAGAATATTTGTCCTTTTCTTCTTTCCATCTGACGGTCCCAAATCTTCTTGTCCGGAAGGATCTGAGGGCTAAGAGCGAAAGACGCTGGTCTTGTCGTCTTCTCTCTTGATCCAAGGGTTCCGGGTTTGTCCTTACCAGTGAAATCAACGGTGGGGATTGGGATGTACAGGATCACATGACATACTCGCGCTGTCGAGTGCGGGCGATTCTTAGGCGCGGCGGTGGAGATCTAAATGCGCAACGCTTTAACTACCTCGGCTCTGATTCTGACGACGGTTATTTGAGATTTGTCTTATTCTTTTTGCCTTCCGATCCTCCCTTTTTCTGATCTCTTTTATATGCTCTTTTTCCGATCTTTCATGCTGGTCTCCCATCTTCCGATCTATTATTCCGATCTTTCCCTTTCTCAGGTTCGGTCCGGTCAAAGCATTAATTTCCCCTCGATTCCCGAAGCGTCCGCTTCATTTTCTGCTTAGCAATAAATGCTCGTTTTCCCCCTATATATACCCCTGACGACAGAGACATTTCCTTCATCTGATTTTCCTCTCTTCCTTCTTACTTGTTTTAACTGTTCCGGCAGTAATTCCGGCTAAGGCTGTGGCTTTTGATCTCTTTCCGATGGACTTTTTTACTCACCGACTGAAAATTTACAATCTCGGTGATCGAATAACCTTGTCTGATGATGGTGAGAGAACTGGATCAATTGACCGATCTGGATTGCGGACCTTGATCGTGCCGATCTCGAGTCGCTCAACTGAGTTTATTCGGCTTCTCACCACATTGGGTGTTCCGACAGCGTCTTTCCTCCACATTGGGTGTTCCGACAGCGGCTCGGTTTCGAGTGGTAACATCGATGACGATGTCTCTCATCTTCATGGGAGTCATAGTCACCCCATCTGAGCTGTACATCTATCCGATGTCAACAGCCGGTCTCCTGGTCAAACACGTCTTTTGATTCAGCCACGAGACTAGGCTTTGACATAGGCCTTTTAGATAGGATGTTCCACCGGTCTCTAGAGATCGCCCAAATGATGTAATCCTACAATGTAATCAGATCTCTAGAGATCGCCCAAATGATGTAGTTAGACCTTTATTGTAATCCGATCCCTAGAGATCGCCCAAATGATGTAATCCGATCTTTTGGAAATAAAAATTTATTTTGTCAATTATCATCTTATTGATTATTTTCCGATCTCTGATATATTTGTCCGATCTGGTTCCTAACGAAACGACTCTTAACTGATCCTTTATTCAAAATATTCAACTTATTATGCCGATCTTCAGTTAACCGATCTCTTTGGAATATTCGAGAGACGTGTCAGAACAGCTGGCGAATCACGTTAACCGATGCACTGCCTGGAACCTCGTGAGCATTAAATGCTCGGACTAGTATAAATAGGGGTGAGGGGCTAGCCAGTTGTTCTCTCATTCCATTTTCAGTCTCTTGCTCACAACTTCGAAGTTCTCTCATTTTCTCAAGTTCTTCCGACGCCGATCAGACTCCGGTAAGGGCTTTGATCTTCTTTTTAGTTTAAGTTCTTTATTTCCTTTGAAAATGAGCGGTGCCGAAGGTCAGAGAGCAACGAGCCCTCCTTCTATTCAGTTCTCGTGGTCGTCTGACGAAGAAGAGGTGGTCAGGCCGAGCGCACAACCAGAACCTCCTAGGGTCCCCGTTCCAGCTCGGGGGCGGATCGCACCATCAAGGCATGCACCTTCTTCAGGGAGGGAAAATCTTCCTATAGACGAGCTACCGTCGGTCTTTCGGGAGACCGACCTACAATCGTTTAGCCAAGAATACAACATTCGGCCTGATTCGTTCGAGCTAATTAAGTGCCACGGTGATCTTCGTGTCGATCACTTCTTCGAAGAGAACGATATGATCATGGTCTACGAAGAACAATTAAAAGCCGGTCTGCGGTTCCCTTTGGACGATTTCTTCAAGGAAGTCTTGAAATTTCACCGAGTATGTATTGCTCAAGTTCACCCCAACTCATGGCGGATCTTAGTAGCTTTCCGAGGCCTATGCCGAGCTAAGGGAATCAGACCTACGGCTAAAGTGTTCGCCGAACTGCACAGGTTAACTCGCCGAAAGGACGACGAGCACTGGTTCTTTCAGGCAAAGCCTCATTGCCGGCTCTTCACCGATCTGCCCTCCTCCCTTAAAAATTGGAAGAACCGCTTCTTTATTCGGAGGAGCAAAAATTCGACCTGCTTTGAGGACTTCCCCCGTAGCTGGTGGCACCAGGGGCCCTTGCTTCCGAAGCGCATTACCCTGAACCAGGAGGAAAGCTTAATAGTGATGGATCTGAAGAGTCAGGCCGCCACTCAAAAGTATTCCTGTTTAAATGCGGTGACTGCCGAGCTGCACCATTGGACCATTCAGCTGATCACCGGCCAAGATCGCGAACTTCCGCTCTCTGACCTCGGCATTGGTATTTTCTATATCTCAGATCTCAGGACCTTAGCGATCTCACTGACCTCTTCTTTGTGCAGGTATGGCGGGTGGTGAGGGTTCCAGGAAGCGGAAGAAAGACAAAGAGATTTTCCGGAGAATAAAGGAGATGAAGCGTTCGGAAATGCTTCGAACACCCGGCCATGAACCTGGGGAGATACAAAGAGGTCCGCCTCAACCTTCGGGTCCGCCGACCACCGAAGCTGTCCGATCTCCTCCTAGATCGGAAGAGCAGCCTCCAATTGCTCCAAGCACAGAAAGGGGTCCTTCTCAATCTTCCGTGAGGGCCTCTTCTCGTGGCGCTCAAACACTGATCGACTCCCTGAAGAATAACCGAACTGTTCGGGAGAACCTCGGTTTTGCCAAAGTCTTGGGGTCTTCCATCTGCCTTCGGGAGGATCGGACAGATCGCCCTGGCAGCCTTTGACGATATCTTGACCCGATCCATGAGCCTGAACGTGGAGTGTCTGGTGAACCAGACCATAGTTCGGGAAAAGGCTCATCGCCTGGGTAAGGAGATCGAGAAGAAAAATCAGGAAGTGGCTTCCCTCCGATCCCAACTCTCATCCGCTCAGGATTATATATCTCAAGTTGAGGGGCGGGCGAAGTTCTATGAAGACAAGCTGGCCGAACAGTCTCATGTCCTGGCTGAAAGGAATCGTGCTCTTGGAGAAGTCCAGGCGCTTCAGGCCAACGAAGCTGCTCAGGTCGCTCAACTCATCGAGGAGCTTAAGGAGAAAGATGAGGAGCTTAAGGAGAAAGACGAAGAGATGGTGACGGGAATAGCCGGAGCCTATGTGAATGCTCACAAGGACCTCTTGGCCGAACTCCAGAAGCGTTACCCAGAGGAGGACTTCTCTTGGATGGCCGACCTGGCTCCTGGGGGCGATGGTGAAGATAGTGAGGAGGAGGGAGAGGATGAGCGAAATGTAGATCAGGCTGGGGGTGATCCCCCAGCCGAATAACTTGTACAAATTCTGAAATGAAATGAAATGAAATGACTCTTTTTGTTCGATGAATGGTTGTGATCGTAAAATCTCTAAATTACTTAAGCACTTGATTGTCTGAGTATATGGAAACAACTGAGTGATTATTAATCTAAGTGTGAGAGATCGGAAAACACAATAAGCATGAGATCGGTAGGGAACCAACGCTAAACGGGACTTGATTAAAATTGGAAATTCGGCTTGAACATTAAGATCGGGATCATCATTAAACCGGATTGGAACCTTAACTTGATTATTCCTAAACTTTTAAAAGGGAGGTCGAGCAAGGATCTAGTGTTAGTTCAATTTCATCTTGTCAGGAGAGCTCGGGAATGTAATAGACTAGTCAGGAGATTTGACAATTGGTCTGAGAGGTCGGTGAGGCTTTAAATGACATGGGGACTTAGTATTGATTCGATTCCTTTTTGAGGAGAGTTCGGAAATATGGTTATCTGGCAAAGAAAGATAAAGAGAGATCGGAAATGTCATTGGCTGGCACAAGGAGACCTAGTGCTGGGGATCGGTTTCAAAATTTATTGATTCTGGGGATCGGCCAAAATATGGTGTCGACAATAATTATATGAATATTTAAGTTTTGACTTGCCTCTATGTTTAATTCTATGTTTGCCCTTGCCAGAAACTAGTTTTGCATAATGAGCACAATGAATTTGAGCTGCTACTTCCACTAGAGGAATGAACCGCACTACTAGGCTTCAATAAAAGAAAATTAACATTTACAAAACAACTCCATGAACTGGGCACCTAAAAAAAAAAAAAAAAAACAACACAAACCGCTCCATATAAATGGGAGACAAACCAAATCCCCAACTTTGAGGAACAAAAGCAAGAAACCTAAGAACAAAACTCAAGAAAGTAAAGAGAAATAAAGAAAATAAGAACAGAAACAAATTTTGGAAATTATTTTTAAAAATACACAAAAAAAAAAGAAAAAGCAAAGAAAAATAAAAAAGGAAAAAAAACAAATTTGAAAGGAAAGAGAAAGGGAAGGGCTGGTGTTAGCCAAAAATGGCTAGCAGTACCCTAATAGCAAATCTAAGAAAAAGTTAGCTAATTGTTAGATATTATATTTAATTAGTCTATATTTAATTAATTTTTGATGACCTATTAAATGAATCATTAATCCACTAGTTAAACTAGTAACTCATCAATCTCATTCCTCAATTATTGAATGTTTGGATTGGATTTAATAAAAATGCATTAAAAAATTGGGATGACAACAAATCATATATTTTTGAGCACATGATCTGACCAAACCCTATCGAGATGGATTCTTATAATATATAATTGAGGTTTGGAACACTACAAAAAAAATAATCGGATTAGCAACTGACCGAATCGGCTGCTAATTTATTAAAATCGAATGCTAGTCAATTTAACAATTTATTCAGTCGGTTGCAATGAAATCGATTACTAAATTAATTAAATTTAAAAAAAAAAACTTTTTGTAAAAAACTATCAATTGCTACTAGCAACTGAAATATAATCTGTTGTAAAAAATTTGGTGCATTTAATTTTGTAAATTTGCAATTATTTTGTAAATTGATTGCTATCTACAACTAAGTTACTAACTGAAAAATTAGTTCGCTACTTAAAAAATTATAAAAAAAAATAAATTTTCAGATAACAAATAAGAAATTTAAATAAATAAAATTTTCAAAACATTACCGCAATAACAAATTATTAATGAAAATTTAACACTAAAAAATAATATAAAATATTATAAAAAAATTACTACTAATTACTATTAACAAAAATGCTAACAAAAAAAACTAAATATAAAAAGATATTTATAAGATAAATTACTGTAAAAAATTATCATATTTGTAACAATTGTACTAAAAAATTATAACAAAACAATTACTAAAAATCAATACTACAAATAATTTGCTACCAAAAAATATATTTTTACCAAAAATTTTAATTTACGTCAAAGAAAAATAAATTAAATAAGAAAGATGAAAAAAAAGACGATGAAGAAGAAAACATATGAGAAAAAAAAATTAAGAAGAAAATATATAAGAAAGAAAAAGGTAACGAAAAAAGATAAATGGAAAAGATGATTAATTCAAGAAAGTAGATGAGAGAGAAAAAGATGAAGAAAATATATTAGAAAGGAAAAATAATAAATAAAATTGATGAGAATAGAAAAGATAATGAAGAAAATGAGAGAAAAGAGAAGAAAAATAAAAAAAATATATGAAAAAAGAAAATAAACAGTAATTTATATAAGTAAATTAGTAACTAATCATCGATTGTTAATTTTCTTTAAAAAAATTAAGGTGACTTCTTTAAAGAGTTATTAGCCTCAATTTAAAAATTTTATTATTTTTAATTCTTATTTTACTTTTCTCGGATACATTAAAATTAAATAATTTTTATTTTATTATTTTGATTTAGTTCATAATTTGTGTCAATTTAATTCTTTTTTTTAAATAATTTATAATTTTATATTGTAATCAATTAATATAAAGTTACTCTATATTCTCTATATAACGTTATCTATGTGCACAATTTATACTTTTTTACATAATTGATACAATTTTTTCTTAAAAAGTTGAAAGTTACTTCTCAAGTCTTCAGTGTAAAGTAGGGGCTAGCAACCATTTTTCCTCATTTTCTTTTTATTTATTTATTTTTTACATTAGAATATTTTCCTATTTTAGCTAAATAACTATATTTTTATGCATAAAAATAGAATTATATTAAAAAATTAATTATAGGCAAGAATAATTAAAAATATCACTTAAAGCCAAATAAAAAATAAAATATATATAATAATTTGATCAATGAATCAAATATTAAAATAGTCTTAGATTTATAATCTTATCAAATTAAGTAGTAAATTAGTGTCATTCAATTTATTTGACCAATAATATTAATAAATTTTAAATTATTTTTTAAATAAAATAATATCACTGTATTTTAAATAAAATAATCATACAAACTATCAATAATTTATGTATAAAATAATTAAAAATTATATTTTTTTATATAATTTTGCCATAAATTAATTTAACTAGCGCAGGCGGTGAATTTTTATACGAGATAAATATTATGAATTTGTGATTTATTTGCAAAGGTGACTTCTAATTGTGCTTCTTTTATGATTCCATGCTTCATCCTCATGATTCCTGTTTAGCTTCCAGGAATTTTCAATGAATTTTTTAAAATTCTACCCACGGTTTGCCTTTAGATTTAATGATTCTTCCTTCTTGCAATGAATTTTCTTTCTCGCTTGGTTCCTTCTTGAAGTCTTGCTGGAGGAATGTTGGATTTATTCAATTTAAGGTTTTATTCTCTGCAAAAGTTACTGTCACTGCATCTGCTGTGAGCAAACTCATCACAGATCAAGGAAGAAGAAGTACTGCCTAATGGAACCTAGGCAAAAGTCTTAATCACTTGTCGTCGTCGTCTCTCTGCATCTACGATTCAAATGAGATGATGGAGTCTTTTGATGGATCTCTCTTTGTTTCGCACTATTAGCTTATCAAAACAGAAATTTTAGTTATGGTTTCCATCCTTTCATTGTTAGTCAAAACTTTTATTCTATGCTCAGAAAGGTTATTTGATTTTTCTAAACAACTCATGCACGTGATAATACAAAAATCATAAAGAAAATAAAATTAGTTTGGTATGTAATTTTCCATTGATCTAAAGCTCAACCATTAGCTAAATCTAAGGCTAAAACATAGACTCAACTTCGAGTCCCCTCCCCCAATTTGTCTACTCAAAGAAACAGAACGTGGAATTCCAAATGAACTTTTGCATACCAAACATGTTGTGTGAATTTGTCATAAATTTTTTTGAAATTCATTCATTTATACTAGACAAGTTCATAGTTTCAATCTTGTAACATTCGTCAATGATGATTCCTTTTTTCCTTCACCAGGAAAAGAGGGAGCCTTTATTGATTTCTACTCTGAAGTGATTTTGCTATGAACATCACTGTAACTGTTCATTATGGCAACTGCTTCCACTGCACATAAATGGAAGTATGATGTCTTTCTTAGCTTCAGAGGACAGGACACCCGTGATAATTTTACTCGCCATCTACATGAAGCTTTATGTCATAAAAAAATCAAAACCTTCATAGACAATAACCTTGAAAGAGGGGAAGAAATAACACCAGCACTTTTGAGAACAATTGAAGAATCAATGATTTCTATAATCATTTTCTCAAAAAACTATGCATCTTCTCCATGGTGTTTGGATGAAATGGTGAAAATACTTGAATGCAAGGAAAATTTTGGATAGATTGTTTTACCAATTTTCTACCATGTAGATCCATCCAATGCAGAAGAACAAAGTGGATGTTTTACAGATGCATTTACTGAGCTTGAGAAGAACTTTAAGGAGAAAATGGAAAAGGTGCCCAGGTGGAGGGCTAACTTGGTGAAAGCAGTTGGTATATCTGGATGGGATTCCCAAGTGATCAGGTATGTATGTATTACTCTTGCTTTTTGTTTAAGGTTTCATAAGGGAACATTGAGAAAAGGTGAAAAAAAAAACTGTCTTTTTGTGCAGATGTAAATGCAATTGACAATTGATTACAGTGGCAAATAATATATTATTTATATAAGCATTTAAAAATGTTTCTGCTAGCAAAGTTTAGAATTAGAACTAATAATTGATCAGACTTCAAAATAGGTATGGGCCGCCCTCCAAATTCAACCAAACTTCTTGATGAACTAATTCTTTTTTCGAAAACCTAAAAATAGCAACAACTCACAAACAAAATTAATAACAGAATATCCTAACATGAAAAACATGAATTCCAATAAATTTCAGTCCCCGACAACGGCGCCAAAATTCTTGGTGGCTTTCGAATACACCATAAATTAAATTAACTGAAATTACCAATTATAAAATGTTTTCTGTAGTAACTGGTGAATTTAGGTCCAACCCTAGATGCTGAATTATTAAATTTCATAGGCTTGTGTAATGGAAAAAGAAACAAAGGTTTGGGGGGTGGGGGGGGGGGGGGGGGTTAATTCGCAATCTAAAGAAGAATTCAAAAATAAAAAATTAAGATCTAAAATTAAATAAGAAATTTTCAAATTAAACAAACTTCAGTCCAAGGTAATTCGCATTTCAATGCATTGATTCGATCATAGACAAAAGAAATTCAATTATCTCTTATTGAATACTTAATGTAGATTTACCAAACAGCGAAGTAAAATCCCTAACTTTCCTATACTCATCAATTCGAGCCCAGCACCCTTGTTGACTCTAATTATTAACTGAATTGGTATTAAGCAATCCTCATCAAATTAAAAACTGCTTTAAGAATAGGAAGTAGTTAAGCTGAACAATAATTTATGAAGCATAAATCATTTAATTCACTCTATTGTTTCCTTAGGTTATTATCGAAAACTGGGATCATAATCAATAAAACCTAATTGCTACTCATGTTCAATCTTACACAACAATTACGGATTATGAAGATTAACTAGCACTTGATCACATCAAACAATTAACTAATAGGCTTTTTTAGCAAATCATTCAATAGATCAAAGACAATGAAATCAGAAAATAATAGATATTCAAAAAGACATAAATTAAATTAAGAACCTGGTCTCACAAATCAAGCAAAAGAACTTGAATCCCTTGAACTGAATTAAAAACTTAGCCACTCATGTTCATGGCTTACAGAAAAATTAAAGAAGAAAATTGAAGAAATCTAAAATGTGAATAGAGAACGAAAGTCTAATTCTCTCTTTTCGAGAGGCTGCTCAATGATCCCTTGTGTCGGCTGCTGCCTCTTCTATTTATAATAAATGGTATGGGGTTAAGTTTTTAGAGTCTATGTCAAAAACTGCAACTGGAGGAAAATCACGAAACTAATGTCAACGGATACACGGCCCGTGTATCACTACATGGCCCAGGGCAGTGTAACTTACTGGAGCTAAATAGGTATGTCTTGCATTGGCACAGAAGGTTACACGGGTCAAGAGGATTTACACGGGTCAAGTTACACGGCCCGTGTACTTTGTTTCTTCCTCGGTTCTCTGGATTTCTTCTAGCAGAATGTTACACGGGTCTGTGGTTGTGCTTACACGACCCGTGTACTTTGTATCAACAACGCTTCTCAATTCTTCGATCTTTTCAAGTTTCCTTCTACACTTCTATGTTCTGGGACTTCACGAAAACCCTGAAAAATACAGCAAGAGTCAAATTAATGCAAATGCTGAAAATTTCTCCATTTAACATAATTATTTCAACAACTCTCTAAACATATGCCTAATAGATAATTTTACTTTAATCAACTGAATTAGGCATAAAGATACCCTAGAAACATTAAATGTGATGGAAGTAAAATTAATAAATTATGCATTTATCAAATTTTCCTTCATTTATGATTCCATGCTTCATCCTCATGATTGTTTAGCTTCCAGGAATTTTCTTGCTTGGTTCCTTCTTGAAGTCTTGCTGGAGGATTGCTAGAATTTATTCAATTTAAGATTTTATTCTCCATAGAAAGTTACTACCATGGCATCTGCTATGAGGAAACCCATCACAGATCGAGGAAGAAGTACTACCTAAACAGGAAACAGAGGCCCTAAAACAAAGATCAAGGAAGAAGTAAAACCTAAAGGAACCAAGGCAAAAGTCTTTATCACTTGTTGTCGTCGTCGTCTCTCTGCATCTACGATTCAACTGAGATTATGGAGTCTTTTGATGGACTCTCTCTATTTGGTTCTCACTATTAGCTGATCGAAACAGAAATTTTTGTCATGGTTTCCATCGTTTCATTGTAAGTCAAAACTTTTATTCTATGCTTAGAAAGGTAATTTGATTTTTCTAAACAACTCATGCATGTGATGATAAAAAAATCATAAAGAAAATAAAATTAGTTTGGTATGTAATTTTCCTTTGATCTAAAGCTCAACCATTGGGTAAATCTAAGGCTAAAACATTTACGTTAAAAATAACTCACCAGGTAGACTTAGCTTCGAGTCCCCTCCCCCAGTTTGCATAGTCAAAGAAATAGAACGTGGAATTCCAAATGAACTTTTGCATACCAAACATGCTGTGTGAATTGGTCATAAATTTTTTTTGAAATTCATTCACTTACACTAAACAAATTCATTGTTTCAATCTTGTAACATTCGTTGATGACTGTTCATTATGGCGAAAGAGGGAGCTATTATTGATTTCTATTCTGAAGTGATTTTGCCATGAACACCATTGTAACTGTTCATTATGGCAACTTCTTCCACTGCACATAAATGAAGCTTTACGCGGTAAAAAAATCAAAACCTTCATAGACAATAACCTTGAAAGAGGGGAAGAAATAACACCGGCACTTTTGAGAACAATTGAAGAATCAATGATTTCTATAATCATTTTCTCAAAAAACTATGCATCTTCTCCATGGTGTTTGGATGAAATGGTGAAAATACTTGAATGCAAGGAAACTTATGGACAGATTGTTTTACCAATTTTCTACCATGTAGATCCATCCAATGTAGAAGAACAAAGTGGGTGTTTTGCAGATGCACTTACTGAGCTTGAGAAGAACTTTAAGGAGAAAGTAGAAAAGGTGCCCAGGTGGAAGGCTAACTTGTTGAAAGCAGCTGGTATATCTGGATGGGATTCCCTAGTGATCAGGTATGTATATATTACTTTTATTTTTTGTTTAAGGTCTCATAAGGGAACATTGAGAACAGGTGAAAAAAAAAATTTTTTTGCAATTGATAATTAATTACAATAGCAGATAATATATTATTTATACTCATTTAAAAAAAGCTTTTGCTAGTAAAATTTAGAATTAGAACTAACAATCGATTGCAGAACTTAAACATGGAAATGGAAAGCTAGGGTTTGAACAAACAAAATTTCATTGCATATTAAGTTAAGCCATAGCACTAATTTTATGTTTCTCAGATATATATGGGTCCGTAGTTGGCTCTCTTGCCTAAATGTTTAAGCTGGAAACCCTTTTTTTTTTAATTAAATTGTCTCTTTTTTTATTTTTTATTTTTTGGACCTGTCTGTTGACATAATTAGCTATGCAGTAACCTAAACAATAACAAAGGGTTAGCAATCTTTTGTCTATAGAAGATTGAAAACGAACATAAATTGTTTTGCAAGATGTTGCAAGTATTAGGATTTTTTTTATTTATTTGGATCGTTTTGTTATAAAAATGCGCGGCTTGAAGGAAAATGTTGGTGTAACATAACTCTTTGGTTGTCTCAATACTTTTTATTCATCCTTAGGTCTGATGCTAAACTTGTGAAAGAAATTGTGGAACATATTTTGAAGAAATTGAATCATGCACCCTCAAGAGACTTAAAGGGCCTGATTGGAATTGACTAACGCATTACAGAGATAATAGATTTACTACAGAATGGATCATCAAAAGTTCGAATTGTGGGAATTTAGGGAATGGGTGGCATAGGTAAAACGACTATTGCTGGAGCTATTTTCAATACATTCTCAAGTCAATTTGAAGCTTGCTGCTTTCTTGAAAATGTTAAGGAAGAATCAAAGCAATTTGGTGGGCTTGTTTGTTTAATGGAAAAACTCCTTTCTGAAATACTGGATGAAGAACATCTACATATTACCACTCCCAACATAGGATCCATTTCCATTAAGGATAGGCTCCAGCGCAAAAAGGTTTTGCTTGTTCTTGATGATTTGAATGATGTAGATCAATTAGAATTCGTAATTGGAAGATGCAATTTTGGTTTGGGAAGTAGAGTTATTGTGACATCTAGAGACAGGCATGTTCTTATGAAAGGAGTTGATGGAGTATATAAAGTTGAGGGATTGAATGATGATGATGCTCTGCATTTGTTCAGTTTGAATGCTTTGAAGGAGAAGTATCCAAGGAAAGATAGAATGGAGCTATCAAATAAAGCTGTTAAATACGCTCATGGCAACCCCTTGGCAATTAAAGTTATTGGTTCTTTTCTGTTTGGCAGAACAGAACAATATTGGGAAAGTGCACTGGATAAAATTGGAAAAATTCCTCAGCCTAGAATTTTTCATGTGTTGAGAATAAGTTTTGAAGTGCTAGATGATGAAGAGAAAAGTATATTTCTTGATATTGCATGTTTTTTTAGGGGGCAGCAAATTGACTTCGTAGAGAGAATACTAGATGGTTGTGGTTTCTCAGCAGGAATTGGAATTACTGTTCTTGTTGATAAATGCCTTGTCACTGTCCTACATAACAAGTTGAAAATGCATGACTTGTTGCAGCAAATGGCTCATGAAATTGTTCGCCAAGAATCTATTAATGGGCTGGGAAAACGCAGTAGATTGTGGAGATCTTGTGATGTCTGTCAAGCGTTAACCAAAAATCTGGTGAGAGCCATATGCATTCTATATGTTTTTATACTTACATGTGTTTCTATTTATGTGTTTATCAAAATAAGCCTAATATGTTGGGGTAACCTGTGCTTTATTTATACTTATCTTTGATCTTCAGGGAACTGAAAGGGTTGAAGGGATATGGTTAGACACATCTCAAATAGGAGAAGTGGACTTGATTTCAACAGCCTTTTTGAGGATGTATAACCTTAGATTGCTCAAAATCTACAATTTTACAATTAGAAACTCTGAGCTCTTTGACATCCAATTTCCAGGCAGAGAACCTTGTTGAACTTAACCTGGTTTACAGCAATGCTAGACAGTTATGGACAGGAGTACAGGTATGCTGCATTATTTTCTTGATTCCCTTTCTTCCGTCATTGCCTTTTGAAAATGCATTTTAGTTTGGGCATGTGCCTATTGTTGTATCCTATTATATTGTTTTTGCTGAATCTTGCGAGTTTGAAAGAGATTAACCTTAGAAATTCTGAGCACTTATCTACAGTGCCTGACCTCTCTCTGGCTAAGATTCTCGAGAGTGAATTTTGAATACTGTACTAACTTGGTAGAAGTTCCCTCATCTATTCAGTCTTTAGAGAAGCTCGGTGATTTGAATATGAGATACTGCACAAGCCTTGAGACCTTTCCTAGTGTTATTAATCTGAGATCGCTTAAGACTCTTAACTTTTCTGACTGTTCAAATCTTATGAAGTGTCCAGAGATTGCAAAGAACATAGTGTATTTAAACTTAAAAGGGACTGCAATAGAAGAACTTCCCAAATCAACTGGCCATCTCAGTGATCTCATAACATTGGATTTGAAGGATTGCAAAAGAATCAGCAATCTTCTAGAAAGCATTTGTTTATTGAAATCCCTTGTGACTATTAATCTCTCTGGCTGCTCAGATATCACCAGGATTCCAAATATTTCAGGGAAAGTGAGATTCTTGTACTTGAGTGAAACTACAATAGAAGAAATTCCCTCTTCAATTGGTAGTCTCTCTAGACTCTCTTGCTTGGATCTTACAAACTGCAAAAGGCTCAAGAATCTTCCTTGTGATGTTTCTAAGTTGGCATCTTTTGAAAAGCTTATTCTTTCTGGCTGCACAAGAATCACTAGGTTTCCAGTGGTTTCGATTAATATAAAGAAGTTGCTTTTAGATGGGTCAAAGATCGAAGAAATTCCCTCATCAATAGAGTATTGCTTTGAACTTGAGGAACTAGGCCTGCAAAACTGCACAAGATTTCATATTCTTCCGAGTAGTTTTTGTAAGTTGAAATATTTGCGAAGGCTTAATCTCTCAGGCTGCTCCAGATTTGAGAGTTTCCAGAAATTTCGTGTGACAGGGATTCATTGAGATTTCTTCACTTAGATGGAACAGCGATAAGAAAGGTGCCCTCACCAATGAAAAATTTGAGTGGTCTTTCTATCTTGCAACTGAGAAACTGCAAAAAACTTAAATTGAGTGGTGTCTCTATCTGGGAAAAACTTGGTGTCTCTACTTGGGAAAGACTTTTTCCATTGTCAATGGCCATCGCAGAATTCCAGTGGAAAGATTTGAGGTTCTGCGTAAGCTATATCTAAATGATTGCAGCATATTGAATGTGCCTAATGCTATTGGCTTCTTATTCTCACTAGAAGCATTAGATCTAAGTGGAAACTTATTTTCAGAGATACCTCAAAACATCCTTCAGCTCGAAAACCTGGAGTACCTCGGCTTAAGAGATTGCCTGCAGCTAAGATTAATACCTGCACTTCCACCGCGGCTGACAAAATTAGATGCAGAAAATTGCATTTCTCTGCGTTCTGTAACTAGTAAATCAACTGGAGTGGAAGGAAACATTTTTGAATTCCTTTTCACTAATTGTTACCAGTTGAATAATTTGGCAAAGAAGCGTATCATGGCATATGCACTAACAAAAATTCATTCTTATTCCAAATGGCTGTCCAATCAGGTCTATTTCTGTCTCCCTCATCTATTTTTTCTTTTTCTTTACTGATCATATTCCTTGTTAATTCCAAAAGGGAATCTTGTTTATGCTTCTCTGGATCTGAAATTTCAAAGTGGTTTAGCCATCAAAATGTAGGATTTTCCACAACAATCCAGCTGCCTTCACATTGGGCTAATAGAGAGTTCCTGGGTTTCATTCTCTGTTCTGTTATAGCATTCAACAAACTCCATATAGACGACTCTGGTTTCCAAGTGAAATGTAGATACCATTTCAAAAATGAATCTGGAGACAGCAATGATCTATATTGTTATTTCAGTTGTTGGTATGGTTCAAGAAATTTGAGGAAGCATCATATGTTCATTGGGTATGATCCGTGTTTGGATGTTAAAAGGTGATGGGTTTGGTAAATACAATTAAGGTTTTAATTGAATTCTACCTTGAAGATATGAA
Organism: Hevea brasiliensis; assembly: GCF_030052815.1. NCBI lineage: Eukaryota > Viridiplantae > Streptophyta > Magnoliopsida > Malpighiales > Euphorbiaceae > Hevea > Hevea brasiliensis. The sequence goes on from NC_079504.1 coordinate 22,166,714, forward strand.
TGGACTTCCTTTTCTCTGCTCTGATGTTTGGAATTGTTGGGTCTGTCTGCTATATGCCCAAGAAGAAAGCTTCTGTAGAAGTCTAGCCATAACTGTCACCCATAGTAGAGTTTCTAAGGGCCTGTTTTGGTCTAACTATTGAATACAGCTGATAACTGTTAGCTGTAGTTATTACTGTTAGCTGATAGCTGATAGCTGATGATAGCTCATTTATGTTAAATGTTTGGTAAAATTATATTTAGCTGTTACCGTTGATATGTAAAATGACTAATAAGGATATATATTATATAATTTATTTTATTATTGAAATAAATATAAAATTATAAATTTATTATATTATATTATTTATTTTATTATTAAAGTAAATATACAATTATTAAATTAATATATTATATCATTTATTATATTATTAAAATAAATATAAAATTATTAATCTATTATATTATATCATTTATTTTATTATTGAAATAAGAAAATAATTAATTTTTTTAAAAAAATAATTAATAACTTTAAAAATATAGATAAAATAATAAAATAATTATTATTGATGATAAAGAAAAAATTTATACTTAATTTTAAGTTTTTAGATATAAATAAATATTTTATATTATTAATAAAAAGTTTTTTAAAGAAATTAAAATGCGTTAATTAAAATATTAAAATTATAAATAAAAAATATAAAAGCATTAATAATATTAATTTTTAAGTTAAATAAAAGAGAAAAATATGGTCAAAATAAAAAATAAAATCAAATCAGGTATCAGCTAATGAAGCCTGTACTAGTATTATTCAAGCCTGTTGCGCATGTTGCCAAGGTGGCAGAGATGGAGGAGACGAGGCGGCTGTTGAGTGTTATCATATATATATATATATATATATATATATATATATATATATATATATATATAATAATTACATTCAATATTTATACTAATATTTGATATTAATTATATATCTTAATTAATTTTACACTCATTTTAATATAAATATTTAAACTAACAAATACAATTATTTAAACTAACAATTAATAAACTCGTTATATAAAACTGAGTTCATACTAAATGCACCTTATTTATTAATTTCATGTCAACTCTTTGAGAGGTTGAGGCACATTTATCATCTTGTTTACTCGAATTTTAGAAAAATAAAGAGCGTGCGGAGATCACAACTTTAATATCTAGTGATGGGTTGTTTTGGCAAGCGAAGCTCTGAAAAGAAACCAAATCCATATCAAACACCTGCTGGAGGAGCTAATCCTAATCATAAAGTTCATTGAGAGGTTGAGGTACATTTATCATCTTGTTTACTCGAATTTTAGAAAAAAAAATAATAAATAAGTGGTAGGAAATAAAAACGATTAATTGACTAAATATGTAACTGTTTTTAGGATATTTTTTATTGATTACTTTATATACACTTGTTTTATAATAATAATAATAATAATAATAATTTGTACTTTTAGTCTTAAAGATAATCATTAGTTCTAATTGCTTGGTATTAAAGATTAGGGAAAATTACAAAAAAAAAAAAAAAAAAAAAACTTTGTGTTTTCACTCATTTTTATTTCAGAATTTGTGATTCATTTTGTAACAAAATAATACCCTGAGATTCGCACCGCTAGTAAAAGATAACTTTCTGTATTCTCTCCATTAAGAGATATTGACATGGAATAGAAAGGTGCTGACGTATAGCAAAAATATGCTAACGTGTTTGTTCTGAAGTTCGCCACATAGCTCCTCAGGTCCGTTGTTCCATTGTATTTATCTAGCATAGGCAATTTGAATTTTGGTGGAAATATTCAGCCAAGATTGACCCGAAAAGTGGAGACTCATCTCCCAACCCAAAGTTTTTCTCCTCCATCTATTTCTGATACCTTTATACTGCTTTTACCAATCCCCAATTCACCTTTGGTCCTAGTGATTCATCATATTGTTCTTCTTGTTTGCTCGCTCACCATGATCTGCTTGTTTTTTCTTCCTAAATTGTTTGTCCACTGAGTGATCTTCTGTTTGGTTTCTTTAGTTCTAGCTGTATTTACCCCCATGGAAGGTGTTCTTATGACTTTTCCTGCTTTTGGGATAGGTGTCCCCAATGGAGCATTGGTCCCCCAGATCAATTCTTTGAGGAAAGTGATTTGAATCTCCATCTTCTGGATGCGTTGGTACATATGCTTTGGTGTCATGCTTTAAAACAGGTTTTGCTGATCTAGGATGATAGTGTTATGTGGTGAAATCGAGGCACTAGATGGAATCGTGGGTGTAGTCAGATTTTGAGTCATTATTGTCGCAGGTGGGTCTCTTCCTAGTGTGGGAGTGATGGAGATGATGCTTTTGCTAGGAGTCCTTAAATCTGTAGCCATTAAGATGACAAAAACCACAAACAATGGAAAATAATTAGGACTAATCAAAATGCACTAGTAGCATAGAAAATGTTAAAAGGAAGAGAAATGATTTCAGATGTAGGTTCTCAGTTAGTGATCTGAGTTTCCCATAGACAGCGCTACTGTTGCCACCGTGAGTTCCTGAATACTAGTCTTAATGGCACATAGACCTGCAATAAAAAAGAAAAAAGTGAGATGGGTGGTCTTCTATCAAGCCACTTCGACGCTCAAGTCAGAGAACTGGATGTAAAATGTGAACAAGAATTGTAATGAGATTTTGAAAATGAGAATATGTGTACCTTCTTTCTCGTTACTTAGTTGGTATTTATAAGCTTATTAGGAAAATAACTGTTGCTTCATTCATGGATATTATCTTGACTGATATGCCGAGATTGTCTCTGTAAAATTCGTTCTTGCTTCATTACTAGCGTGATTATTGCTCGGTGTATCTTTCACTCGCTTGTAGGGCGAGCAAAAGTACTTCTGTTTGATCTTGTTTCAGTTCGATTGTGCTTTATTCCACTCGCTTGGTCTTTTGACTAGCATTTGATCTTTTCTGGCTGCCACGTTAGATATTTGTATAGAATTTTGACTATTTGACTTGAATTTGTTAGCGCGTGGTATCATTTAGTAAAACATAAAATAGAATAAAACTTTAAAAATAAAATTAAAATATTAAAAACTACAAATTAAATATTAATGAAAATATAAAAAAATAGAGAGATATACAATGAATATAATTAATATAGTTATATTTTTGGTGTCATAATTAATAATTATATAAAATTATTAATTTTTAAATTTAAAAAATACATTAATTGTCCAATCAATATATATGACAATATAAAAAAAAAACTCAAAATTTTCTAAAAAAATAAATAATAATAATAATAAATTTTAAATGAAAATTAAAATATGAAACAACATAAAATAAAATATTTATAAAATGTAGAAAAATGGAGAGATATACGATGAATATAATTAATATAGTTATATTTTCAATGTCATAATTAATAATTATATAAATATTAATTTTTATATTTAAAAATATATTTGTTAATTCAATCAAAATATATAAAATAAAGAAAAATTCAAAATTTTCTAAGAAAAAATAAATAGAAATACTAAACAAATAAAGAATCACTTTCTCTTTACTTTATTTTAATATATAGATATAAAAAGATATAGATATAGATAAATTACAATATTTTTAATTTAAATATAATATATAATCGAATTTATTATAATAATGATACTAGCATAAAATATATTTATTAGTAAAAATTACTTAATAAATAAAAAATAAATTTTATCATAAAAATTTTTAAATAAAATCAAGTATTATAAATTATTACAATCAATTGTATCTTTTGTGTTATATGGAACGAAATCAAATTAAGATTTATTATAATTAAAAAAAGGTAATGTTTATATGTATTTTTTAATTTACTATGTTAATAAAAAGGTAACTTTATAATAAATATTTTTCTTTAAGTGATATTCATAATAATTAAATTTAAATATTAGAAATCATAAAATGAAAAATAGTAAAATACATTGAACTTTCATTAATATGGTTATATTTCCAAAACGGTCCAATCAAAATTAAAAAAAAAAAAAGAAAGTAAAGATTGATACCATACAATTAGATAAAATTTTAAATATTACAAACAATAAAAATAAAAGTCATATATAATGAATATAATAATTAAGATAATTATATTTCTAATTGTGAAAATTAATCGTATATAAATATATTAATTTTAAATTAAAAAATCTTAATTCAATTAAAATAAGAAAAATAAAAAAAGAAAAATTGAAAAATGTTAAAAATTAAACAAAATAGAATGCTAAAATAAAATGACCGTCATTTTTTTTTAATTTTAATATAAATATATATATATAATAGATATAAATAAATATTATTATTTAAATAATCCTATTTTTAGCGAATGGCATTGTACCAAATTATGTTAGGAATTGTGATTTGATTTCACCTATCGTAATAGCCACCTGTGTGTAAAAGGAAAGGAGAAGAAAATATAACTCCTAAAATTCTCTTCTCTATAAAAAAAAATTAATTAAAAAAACTTTATTTCAAATTTAATTTTGATATTCAAAAATTAATATTTAGTGTAAACAATAATTCAGTGAGTGCAGATGCAATTCATCTGAATAATATAAGATTTTTGGCTAAGCTCACATAAACTGCGGCTGTTATTCGATTTTGACTAGCCGACGAGCTTGACCCAATGAGTGTTGTTGCTTGGGTTGGATCAGCATGCGTGTCGTTAGGTCATTATCCACCTTCCTTAAATGAACACTATCTCTAAGGTGGAATTGTCGTATCCCAATATATTATATGATAAATTAGTTATTTTATATAAAATAAATTTGATAATGAATGAATATATAAATATGAATGAATTTTAATAAGTAAATGTATTTGTGTTGAGTGAATTTTCATAATTTTATAATTATTTTATATTTTTTAAATTAATTTTATTTATATATTTATCTAAATATTATTCATTTATTTATATTTCAAGACTATGATATGTTATCGGTGGAGACTACTTTGAGTCCCGCCGGTCGCCATGAGTGCCATACATTGGAATTGTAGAGGGCTTGGAAACCCACCTACAACTTGTTTTCTTAAAAAGATAATAAAGCGTGAAGATCCCAAAATGCTATTCTTAACGGAGATAAAATTGGAACCAACAAAAATGATGAAGGTTCGTGAAAAATTAGATTTCAAGAACAATATTGAAGTTGGTTGTGATAGAGTAGAGGTAGGAAAGGTGGCTTGTGTTTGCTGTGGAAGTTAGAGGTGTAAGTCCAATTATTGTCTTTTTCTCTCCATCATATTGATGTTATTGTAAACTCATCCTAGCGTTTCGTTGGTATATATGGAGGGGCAAAGGAAGCTTTAAAAGTCTAAACTTGGGAGCTAATGATTTGTTAAAAAATCATTCTTCATTGCCTTAGTTATGTGGAGGGGATTTCAATGAAATTTTATTTTTAGATGAGAAGAGTGGAGGAGTGTTGCATGATCAACAGAGGATGGATGATTGTCACAAAGCTTTGGATTTGTGTAAGTTTGATGATTTGGGTTTCAAGGATTGAAATATACATGGAGTAATGGTGACGGGGAATGAAAATATTCAAGAGAGAATTAACCGTTTTGTTGCTAATGTAGATTGGGTGAGCTTATTTCCACATTTTGAGGTTGTTCATTTGTTAAGACAAGGTTTGGATCATTGCGTAATTCAAATCAAATGGTTCCGTAAAAGAAGTGATAATAGGCTAAAGCCTAAGCCATTCTGATTTGGACATACGTGGATTCAGGATGGGGCATGTTATAAGGTCATTAAAGAAGTCTAGAAAACTTAGGGTATTGGTTCGAGTGGTTGTGATGTGGAGGGTAGAATTAGAATGTGTAGTATTGCATTGAAGGAATGGGAGAAAGCCTAGTTTGGAAGTGTATCTAGGCAAATGGCTGATTGCAAATAAGGGTTGAAATGGTTACAAGAGGGGTTCGAATCTGTTGAAAAGATAAAGGAGCAGAAGGAAATATATATATATATATAAAAAAAAAGGGCTAAGGGAATTAATGTGTAGGGAAGAAGAGATGTGGGCACAACGTTCTAGAATTCAGTGATTGAAAAAAGGTGACAAAAATATTTTTTTTTATTTGCCTTTTTTACTCTAAAGTCGACCAAAGAAGAAGGAGAAATAAAATTGAATTAATTAAAGATGATTCAGGTTGGTTGTAGAGAAAGAAAAGGATATTGAGTAAGTTCTGACTCAATACTTTAGACAAACTTTTTTTAACCAGTTTCCCATCAAACTATTTAGATGTCTTGGACTCAATAGAGAATAAAGTATCTGTGGAGATGAACATTGAACTCACTAGACCCTTCACCAGAAAAGAAATCCATTGTGCAATTAAACAAATGCTTCCTTCCAAGGCTCTAGGCCCTGATGGCATGGCTCCCATTTTCTTTCTTTCATTTTGGCATATTGTACGTACCGATGAGGAAAATAAAGTTCTGTCTATTTTGAATAGTAAAGCATCTCCTCAATCATTAAATCATACTTCCATTACCTTAATTCCTAACCTCAAAAATTCATAAACTCCAAACGATTTTAGGCTTATTAGTTTATGTAATGTGATTTTTAAAAGTGTAATAAAAGTTATTGCTAATAGGTTTAAAACTATCCTTCCCCATATTACTTTTCATACTCAATTTGCATCCATCCATGGTCACCTAATCATGGATAATGCTTTGGTTGCTTTTGAAATATTTCATCATATGAAGAACAAAGTGGGAAGAAAATAGTCACTTTGATTTGAAATTAGATAAGAGTAAAGCATATTATGGGGTTGAATGACACTTTTTTTAGAAAAAAGTTATGTTAAAAACGGGTTTTGATAAAGATTGGATGGAATCGGTTATGAAGTGTGTGACTATCGTGTCTTATTCTTTACTAATTAATGGTGATCCAAGAAGGTCTTCTTTCCCTAGAGAGGACTTAGCCATGGTGACCCATTATCACCATATCTTTTTCTTTCGCATGTTGAGATGTTTTTAGGTCTTATCAGAGGCGTAGAATGTAATAATAGTGATAGTATGGAGTTCTGATTTGTAGACAAGCCCCTTGTGTCTCCCATTTTTTCTTTACTAGTGATAGCATTTTATTTAGACAAGCTACTAAGGTTAAAGCCGATGCTATAATCAACTTTCTTCAGGACTATGAAAGAGTTTCTAGGGAAAGAATGAATTTAGAGAAATTTGAGATCTCTTTCAGTCGAAATATTAAAGATGAGGATGTCACTACAATCCGAGATAATTTTGGTATAAGAGGTATAGACTAACAGAAGAAATATCTTAGCTTACCTGCATGTATAGGGAGCAAAAAGAAGGAGTTGTTTATTAACTTGTATGATTGGGTTGCCTAAAAACTCCAGAGCTGGAAGGATAAAACTCTCTCAAAAGCAGTCAAAGAGGTTATTTTCAAGGCAGCTGTTCAATCCATCCTAATTTACATGATGTCTTGCTTTTTATTGCCTAATGATATTATTTATAAAATTGAATCTCTAAAGTCCAACTTCTGGTGGGGCCAAAGGGATAGTGAGCATCACATCCATCGGTGCTCTTGTCATTGATTATGCTTATCAAAGGCACGGGGCTGTTGGCTCTCGAGATTTTAAATATTTTAATTTAGCAATGTTGGCTAATCATTGCTGGAGGCTTATGGAGAATCTAAGTTCATTGCTATCCAAAATATTTAGGTCAAGATATCATCCAAGGAGTTCTTTCCTTGAAGCCAAACTAGGATATCAACCTAGTCGTGCTTGGAGGAGTATTTTACAAGCCTGTTCAGTGGTCGAAAAAGTTTCAAGATGTTTAGCGGATGATGGAACACAGATCAAGATTTGGAAATATAATTGGCTTATTAAATAGAATGGTTTCTGTATTTGGTCCCCTCTGTATTTACTTAGTGAAGATGCTAAGTCAATGACCTTATTTTGCATGAAGAGAATCGCTGGAATCTGGGCAAATCTTTATGCCTTTTGAGGTTGAGCAAATTCTTGTTATTCCCCTTTATTGCTCCCTATCCGCATGGTATCTTCTCTATCAAGCATGGTATCTTCTCTATCCGCAGTGCATATGTGGTGTTAATGCATAAATCTTCTAGTAATGTTTCTTCCTCTTAAGTTTTTTATTGGAATTCTTTTTGGAAAAATTTGTGGCCATTGTCAGTTCCTCCAAAGATGAGGCATTTTATACATTGGGCTTACTCAAATTTATTGTTTGTGCTCTTGGCACTGATCACAAGAGGCATAAATGTCGTAGTTGATAGTGTCTCAATAAAGTGGAGTTAATAGAGCAAGTATTGAGAGATTGTAGTATAGCTCAACTTGTGTGGCATTTCTCCCTACTATGAATTGACTCTGTTTCTAATGATAAGAGTCTTATCGATTGGTTTGTTGAATTGAGGTCTTCTCTTTCCAATGAGCGATTCGAGTTAGGTTGCATGATAGCATGGGCATTATGGCATGTAAGAAATGTACTAGTTTTACCAAAAACAACTCTCCCGATTCCAGTCATTGCTGATTAGGGTATTTCCTTCTCGAGTGAGTATTAGGGTTTTTATTCTCCACCAAAGATAACCAAACCAGCTTACGCAAATGTCAGATGGCAACCCACGCCTTAAGGTATTGTTAAAAATTATTTAGATGTTGCATTAGAGTGTGGGCAAAGTGGTTTGGGTATGATTATATGAGATCATGCAAGAAAGGTGCAAATGGGGTAGGGTGTTAGGAATAGAGACCCAGATATGGATGTATTAGAAGTTGTTAGAAGTTGATATTGAAGGAGCAATGTTTACGATCCAAAGAGCGGTGGAGATGGGTTTTGAGAAAGTGATATTGGAATTTGATTCAGCTAAAATGGTGAATCTATGTAACGGTAGCTCTTTTCCTTTGAATTACGTTGGTACCAGATAGGGAAGGTAAGTTAGTGTTGCACTCATTTCATATAGGCATTTTAGAGTAATTTTGCATCTATTTTGTCCTTATATTTTAGTATATTTTATGTTGTTAGCTTTATTTTAACCTATTTATTAACTTTAGTTAC